>NC_065591.1:3430000-3645000 GCF_024542745.1 Macaca thibetana thibetana | reverse complement strand
AAGCCTATACTGGGCAGATCCTGGGAATTCCATCCTTACCTACAGTCTAGTGTACAGACAACAGGTGTGACCACCTGGACTCAACACCACACAAACACACACCAAATAAAGGGATACGTGGATTAAATGACCAGGGCTTCCCACAGAGGACGGCTCAGAGACCCCAGCCCGGGCCCCGGAGGAGCCTCATCCTCAGGAACAGCAAGATGCTGAGTAGACATGGCACAGGTGGTGGGACGCGGCAGATCAGCAGATTTGAAAGAGAGCTGACTGGCCGGGCGCCGTGGCTCACGTCTGTAATCCCAGCACTTTGGGAGGCTGAGGTAGGCGGATCAGCTGAGGTCAGGAGTTCAAGACCAGCCTGGCCAACAACATGGTGAAACCCCGTCTCTACTAAAAATACAAAAATTAGCCGGGCGTGGTGGCAGGTGCCTGTAATCCCAACTACTCGGGAGGCTGAGGCAGGAGAATCACTTGAACCTGGGAGGTGGAGGTTGCAGTGAGCTGAGACTGCGCCATGGCACTCTAGCCTGGGCAACAAGAGCGAAACTCTTGTCTCAAAATAAATAAATAAATAAAAGAAAAGAAAAATAAGAAAGAGAGCTAGAAATCCAGAAGGAAGTAGGGAGCAGCTGCCAACAGATCCTGAGTTTCAGTCTGGGTTAAAAAAAAAAAAAAAAAAAAAAAATTCTAAGGCTGACAGTGGTAATGGTTGACAGTGGTAATGGCCGCACAACTCTGTGAACAGACTAGCGATCATGGAGCCTCACACTTCAGATAGGTGAACTGTGTGGCGTGTGAATTACATCTTGATAGAGGGTTGCATACATATTTAAGAGGACAGATAGCAGGAAGGCGGCCGCCCTGGCAGAGAGTCTTCATCCCTGGCTGGGCGGGTGGGGCAGGCCAGGAGCACACTGAGCTCTCAGGACCCGGCTGGTTTCAGGGCGGGGAGCCGACCAGGCCTCAGCCCCATGATGGTAATTATTAATGAGGGAACCACACCTTCTCCGGCAGCTAAGAGTGTAGGCTGTGCTCACTTGGGAGACACAGGTCGGGGGATGTGAGTTCGGTGGAAAAGGCTCTCCTGCCTCTATGGTCTCCAGCATCCTGGGGCCTCGGTGACCGTGGCCGGCTTTGGTCACCGACTGTGTAAAAAGCCACCTGCGTCCTTGGGGGTGCACTCTGCCTCCAGCCCCACTGAGGCCGCCTCTGTACAGAGTGGGGGGCTCTGGCCACAGATGCCACTGAGTCAGGCATGTGGAATTGAGTGTGGACCGGTTCACAGACCGTGCTCAGTGTTCTGTCCCACCGCCCTGCAGGAAGGTCAGGCTGGTCAGAGGGGGATCCCCAGAGCCCCTGTACCAAGATTCCAATTAGAAGCAAGACCACCATGGGCCGGGCGCGGTGGCTCACGCCTGTAATCCCAGCACTTTGGGAGGCCGAGGCGGGCGGATCACAAAGTCAGGAGATCGAGACCACGGTGAAACCCCGTCTCTACTAAAAATACAAAAAAATTAGCCGGGCGCGGTTGTGGGCGCCTGTAGTCCCAGCTACTCGGGAGGCTGAGGCAGGAGAATGGCGTGAACCCGGGAGGTGGAGCTTGCAGTGAGCTGAGATCGCGCCACTGCACTCCAGCCTGGGCGACAGAGCGAGACTCCGTCTCAAAAAAAAAAAAAAAAAAAAAAAAAAAAAAAAAGCAAGACCACCATGGTGTCCCCACCTCCTGGCACAGTGGTTCTCAACTGGGGGTGATTCTGCCTTCATGAGAACATCTGGCAATGTCTGGAGACATTTTTGGCTGTCACGGCTGTGAGTACTACTGGCACTGACTGGGTTAAGACCAGGGATGTTGTGAGGCATCCTGCAATGAATAAGACAGCCCCCCACGGCAAAAAACTGTCCAGCCCCAAACCTCAATAAAGCTGAGGTCAACAACCCCTGTCTTCATGGCTCCAGATGTTACTGATGATGGATATGAGTCATGAACAGCAGCATCCCGAGAACAGTTTCAGAACAACACAGACCACAGTCTCCTGTATGAATGACATGCCACTCCCCAAGCCCACCAGGCCCTGGCCCCAGCTGGTCAGGCCTCTAGGGGACGCCAAGCCCTATGCTATTCAGGGTCTTGTCCCTGGAACGTGTCCTCAGACTCAGGGACAGTCCAGCAGGTTTCACAGAAGATGCTTCACTCCTGGGGAGTGGGAAGGTGGAGGCGGCCTCTGTCACCTCTCACTACGCAGACCACGCATGTCAGCAGGGGAGGGATGGATGCCCAGGAAGCTGTCAGCCTGAGGCCCGTGGGGCAGAGGTGAAAGGAGAGCCGGCAAAGCCACGTGTGAGGCTCGAACAACACTGCAGATGGAGGCTGAGCTGAGAAAAAGCAAACACAAGGAAACGAGTCGCTAGAAGCCCATGGTGTTTCAAAACAACGTGTGAGTCTGCAAGAACGTGCAGCAGCCGATATAGGGTGACGCTCTGCACAGGGTTTCAGGGTGGGAAACCCCTGGAAAAAGCACAAATGTGGATTCCGGGTTTTATGCTGGGATTTTCATACTCTTCTAATTATTGCCATAAACATGTGTTGCTTTGAGTACAGGAAAAAATACGTAAGGGAATTTTCAAAGACACAACCGTGTTCAGCAAACAAATCTTTCATGTTTGGGGTATAATTAAACCCAGAGTTTCAAAAACAGAAAGCCCTGGTGTCCGTTCTGCCGTGCCCCGGGTCCACACCGTGGGAGGTGCAGGTTGAGACTCTGGGCCTGCTTATTTCATTTTAGGGTTGCAAACTATGGTCCTCAGGCCGAATTCTGCACATCTAATTGTGTAAATAAAGTTTTATTGGGATACGACCACATCCACTCACCTGCATATTTTCTGCGGCTGCAAAGCCTGAAGTATTTACTCTCTGGGTCTTTACAGAAAAAAGGGTACCCACTCTGGTTTTAATTAAGTAGTCCTGCATCTCCCCAACACAGTCACACGTTCACAGAAATGACCACATCGGCAGGATGCCCTAACACTAGACATATTAACAACAATCTTCAGGCCCCACTTAGGCTGGTCCCAGGGAGTGCAGGGTGATAACCAGCGTCAGCTCTGAGAGAGCGGTTCTGCCTCTTGTCTTCTGAGCCTCAGTTTCCACCTTTTTAAAGTGGGGACACCGGGCTTGGTGGCAGCATAACGAGCCTGATACACCATCAATGACACAGGTAGGGGTCTCCTTCCACCCTCAGCAATGCCTTGTCCTTGGAAAGTGACCCCTGACCCCCAGGAGAGGGGCCCACCCATCTGAGTACAGCACCTCCGAGTCCCAGCCACATGGGCCCATCGGGTGTTACCAGGAAACTGGGAATGGTGAGTTTCTGCGGGTGACCGGCATTTCAAGAGATGCACAGAACGCAGCCTTCTCCACCGGGATAAGGCAGAGTGTGGACAGCACTGGCCGGGCCTCTGGTTTTTTCAGTCCTGACCTAGCCCATCCCTGCTCTGCCTCAGCTGCAGGACTTGCCCTGTGTCCTGATCATGAGTCCAGAATTTCCCATCAAATCACCCCCAGTGGGGTCCTGTTATTTCCAACGCAAAGAGTCTTTCTTTTTTTCTTTTCTTGAGACAGGGTCTTGCTCTGGTACAATCTCAGCTCACTGCAACCTCTACCTCCCAGGCCCAAGCGATCCTCCACCTCAGACTCTCAAGTAGCTAGGATTACAGCCTTGCACCACCATGCCTCGCTAATTTTTGTATTTTCTGTAGAGACAGGGTTTCACCATGTTTCCTAGGCTGGTCTTGATCTTATGGGCTCAAGCAATCTGTCCACCTCGGCCTCCTAAAGTGCTGAGATGACATGCGTGAGCCACTGCACCCAGCCCAAAGTATTTACTAAAATCACAGTATTATCAGGCTACGGTGAGCAACACTTTGTTTTTCACTTTGGTAAGAGAGAAAACAAAGAGGAGGAGAGACCACACGGCCAGGAGAATGGGGCGATGGCTTTCAGCCAGTTTCCATCTTCTGGGGTGTGGTGGGGGCAGGAAAGAGAGAATAGGGCAGCAAGGGAGGAGGGACTTCATGGGGGTGGGCAACCGTGGGGATGTGAAGGCTGGTCCCTGGGGGTCTTGCTCACCCGTTTGCTCTGGGCTCTAACTGCACCCTGGCCCAGTGGCCTAGAAGAACCACCCAGCACTGACAAGACCCAGATGGCTGAGAGCGGCCTGGCAAATTGGAATTCAGAATACGAGAGACCTGCTCAGGGAGGAGCCTGGAGACACTCTTCCTCTTATCTCTCAGTAAGAACCTTTTCTGAAAATTCCCTATTATAGGCTGGGCATGGTGGCTCACACTTGTAATCTCAACACTTTGGGAGGCTAAGGCAGGAGGATCGCTTGAGTCCAGGAGTTTCGGACCAGCCTGGGCAACATAGCAAGACCCCGTCTCTACACAAAATGAAAACAATTAGCCAGGCGTGGTGGTGCGCGCCTGTAGTCCCAGCTACTTGGGAGGCTGAGGCAGGAGGATCCCTTGAGCCCAAGAGGTCGCGGCTGCAGTGAGCTGTGATTATGCCACTGCACTCCAGCCTGGGTGACAGAGCGAGACCCTGTCTCAAAAAAAAAAAAAAAAAGACACAGAGAGAGAAAGAAAGAAAGAGAGAGAGAGAAAGCAAGAGAGGGAGGGAGGGAAAAGAAAGAAAAGAAAAAAGAAAAGAAAATTCCCTATTATAAAGGACACGTATTTCCAACAAAAAGCTAAGAATAAACCCTCGGCAGACACTGCCATTCCAGGGGGATACAGGCAGGACCTAAGAAAAATCCTCCACTACCTCCGCTCGCCCAGTGACTTTGACCGAGTCAGTATCATACCTCCGACCCATTACCGCAGTGTTTCCTAGACGTCAAAAAGAGATCAGGTTCCAGTTCGTTATTTCGAAGTGCAAGGGTACACGGTTCACTTGGCTTAATAACAATGACACCTCCATGTATGTGTGCATATCACACACGTGTCTGTGTACACGTGTGTGAACATGTACGTGTTTTGCAGTTCAAAACGGACATCTACCCGCTCCTTCTGATTTAACTCTCAAGGGATGGGAGAACTCTCTGCCAGGGGGAACAGGAGGCCCATTTTACAGACAAGGTTAATGTGAAAAACTGCAAAGACTTGCAGCTTCGGAAAGGAGGAGAAAGGAAAAACTGTAATCCAGGAGGTGCTGGTGGGAGCTTTCGGTTCCCTTGCGAGGCTGCTGGCTGCCCTGGATTCCTTTCAGAGGTGTATCTTATCTGACAGGTCTTTCTCCTTTTAAATAATTCAGCGAAGTATAAATATAGAAGCAATTGGAATGCTTTTTGAAGACCCAAGCATCAAGAAGAATATCATTTTCACTGCCACTTTTTCTCTTGGCATGAATTTTCCGAGACACTTCCCTTAATAAATGTACCTCCCACCGAAGGAGCATTCCTGGGGCTCACACTGTGCCCACCGAGAACACAGTGTGCCTGGAGGTCCCATCAGCTGCTGGACCCCCAGGCCCCATCATTTCCATTCACAGATGAACACCTGCAGTTCCCACCAGCAAATGGATTCCCCAGACCCCATCATTTCCATTTACAGATGAAGAGACAGACGGAGAAAGCTGCTCATCGATGCACGCAGTGAGTCTTCACGGAGCTGCCAGGTACCGTCCTAGTCCCTGGAGACACAGATGCAAACCAGAAGGTCAAGGTCTCTGCCAGGCTTGGGCTGGAGAGGGGACACAGGAAACAACGACACCGCCTCAGGACGGGTGGGTCTGATGCAGACAGTGGAGAAGGTGTGGCTGGCTGGGCAAGCTGAGCCCTGGGATGGGAGGAGAGACAGCCAGCGGAGGCAGAGGCCATCCCATAGTAGAAACCAGCGAGGGGCCGGGAGGCAAGAAGGCAGTGGTGGGGCCAGGCTGCAGCAAGCTGGGACGAGCTGGGCTGGACAGGAGAGAAGGGCACAGGACACAAGTCCTGGGTTATGCAAAGGGGGTTCTCAGCAGAGGAGGGACGAAGAACTCGGGTGACAGAAAGTGGATTTGAGGGAAAACAGACTGGAAGGGAAGACAGAGGCTGGACAGTGAATACGTAGTCCTGGGGAGAGACAGCAGGGCCCCAGGCAAGGGTGAGAGGGATGGTGGGGACAAGACGGGTGGAGGAGACAAGAGGGGTAGACGGGCCCGGAGAGGGTGGAGAGGGAACGGACAAGCCCCGGGATGAGAGGGACGGTGAGAAACAGGAGGCGGCCAGGTTTCAGGCCTGAGCTCCAGGGGAAGGGCATTATTTACAGAGTGGGGAGCAGTTGCCACAGTGGAGGCTCCTAAGAGGTCAGCACATGGGAACACGGGCCAGGAGCAAACATCACTGCCAGAGCTCAGGGCAGAAGTGAGCTGGGAGACCCTGACTGGGGACTCTTGCGGTTTTCTGGAGGGTGTGCAAGGACACAGACAGGCCCGCCTGAGGTCACCTCGGGAGTCACTGCAGGAGGGAACCTGGGTAACGGGAGTGTGCAGTGCAGACGCCGAGAGATGCCACAGAGACGTTGAGCTGGATGGGGACAGAGGCGGGACCATGGAAGTGCCATATGGGTGTGACTGGCTTTGAGCAAGCAGGGACAAAAGTCTGACCACTCTGTGTCAGTGAGACAAGAGCCATGGGAAGGTGGAGGCCATGTGTGCAGAACTCTCCTGGGGAGATGAGCAGTGAGGGGGGAAGCTTAGGGGAGGGTGTGTAGAACTCTCCCAGGAAGATGTACAGTGAGTGGGGAAGTTGCGCGGAGGGGTGCAGAGCTCTCCCAGGAAGATATACAGTGAGTGGGGAAGTTGGGGGTGGGTGCGGGACTCTCCCGGGGAGATGAGCAATGAGTATGGAAGTTGGCGGGGGGGTGCAGAGCTCTCCTGGGGAGATGAGCAGTGAGTGTGGAAGTTGGAGGGGGAGGTACAGAACTCTCCCAGGGAGATGTGCGGTGAGCAGGGAAGGTGGGCGGTGGGGGGGGTCTGTGAAGCCAAGAGAGCTTCTGGAGACAGAAGTGGGTGGAGTGTCTTCATAAACAAATGGGCATGAAGTAAGAGAAGGCAGAGGTCAAAAGCAGAAACACTGGTGGCAGATGTGCCCACAGAAACAGACAACGTTGCAACCAGGATGTTAACTCGGAAGCTCCAGGCCCCGTCAAGCCATTTCCTTTCAACGGCACTGAGGCTGTCTTCACTTAAATGTCACAGACACAAATTACTGCACACTCCAAACTGTAAGTCAGGAGTTTGTTTTCAGGTTAAATTATCTTTTGAAATAAGGCTGTTTGGGCAGCCATAAATGTAAAAACAACTAAGATGTCTGCATAAGTAACACGGGGGAAGTGGCTGGGACGCTGGTGTCATCGGGGCAGGGCTAGAACCTGGTCCCTCAGACCAGCCCTCCCCTTGAAGAGCTGTGCCTCTAAGTAAGGTCCAGGGTAAACATGAGTATATCCCTCACTGCCATGGACATGGGTGCTTCTGCCTGACCCATGCCCAATAAAGGCCCCTTCCCCAGTCAGTGGGTTATGGGAATGCATTCACAAGGGGTGGGTTGGAAGCCTGGCTTCCCCGTCTACTAACAGAGCGGACTTTGACCATTCCTGAATCTTCTGACCTGTATAAAGGGAAAGTCAACCAAACCATCCACCAAAGCTGGGGCAGGTGAAGGAAAGGGTGTGTGGATGCCATCTCCACTCAGCGAGACCCACGCCCGCAATGCCCAGTGCTCAGAGGGCTATCACCCCATGGTGGTCCCATGGGAACTGCCACAGAGTGGAGAGGTGCTCCATGGGACACCAGCAAGCACAGAGACGCAAGCAGGAAACACGACGTCTTCCTACCCTGGCTTGCACTGGTATCAAAGAGAGGCAGGTTTTTATTTTATTATTTTTACCTCCCAGACAAATTGGCCTAGCCCAGTAACCTTTGATATTTAAAACTTGCTTCACTCCTTCGTCATCCAGGGCAGAAAAATGAACCCCAGGCTGCTCCCCTCCCTCTGGAGCTCTTCGAAAGCCAGGATGAGGTGAGGGGTTGACAGATTAGACACAATTTGATACTTATAATCAAAGCCCTAATTAGGTGATTTCATAAAAGAAGAGAGAATATTCTGATCATAGTGTATTTTATTACAAGTGTGGAGGTAGTAAGGCCTGCCTAAAACTGATAAAGCACATGTAACAATCCATACACCTGGGTGCTTTTAGATTTAATAACGAGAAGCGTGTTACGGGAATATCGTCAATAGCAGCATCACCATCATTGTCATCGTCACCATCCTCATCGTCATCGCCAACACCTGCATCAGTCACCATCAATAAAACCATCGTCACTATCACCATCGCCACCATCACCACCATCATCACCACTACCACTATCACCATCATCACCACTACCACCATCACTCAACATCAATATGACCACTGTCACTATCACCATCTCCACCATCACCACCACCACCACTACCACTATAACCATCAATATCACCAGCATCACCACCATCACATTCACAATCATCACCATCACCTGCATCATTCACCATCAGTATGACCATCATCATTATCACTGTAACCACCATCCTCACCAGCATTCTCACCACCACCACCATCACCATCATCACCATCCACATCATCACCAGCATCATCACAACCATCACCATCATCATCACAACCATCATCATCATCACCACCATCATCACAATCATCATCACCATCACCACCATCATCACCACTACCACTATCACCATCATCATCACCACTACCACCATCACTCACCATCAGTATGACCACTGTCACTATCACCATCACCATCATCACCACCACCACTACCACTATCACCATCAATATCACCAGCATCACCACCATCACCATCACAATCATCACCATCAGTATGACCATCATCATTATCACTGTAACCACCATCCTCACCAGCATTCTCACCACCACCACCATCACCATCATCACCATCCACATCATCACCAGCATCATCACAACCATCACCATCATCTCACCACCACCACCATCACCAGCATCATCACCATCCACATCATCACCAGCATCATCACAACCATCACCATCATCATCACAACCATCATCACCATCACCACCATCATCACAATCATCATCACCATCACCACCATCATTACCACTACCACTAACACCATTACACCACCACTACCACCATCACTCACCATCAATATGACCACTGTCACTATCACCATCACCACCACCACCACTACCACTATCAATATCACCAGCATCACCACCATCACAATCATCACCATCACCTGCATCACTCGCCATCAGTATGACCATCATCATTATCACTGTCACCACCATCCTCAACACCACCACCATCACCAACATCACCATCCACATCATCACCAGCATCATCACAACTATCACCATCATCATCACAACCATCACCATCACCACCATCATCACAATCATCATCACCATCACCTGCCATCACTCACCATCAACGTGATCACCGTCACTATCATTACCATTAGCACTGCCATCATCATTAGTACCATGACTTAATCTACAAGTAGAAAGAGGGAGGGGGTGATGTACACAAGTAGTCTCAATGGCAAACTGAGTGACAAACACTCCTGCTGTTTAGTGCCCAGAAACTAAATCCTAAATGCCCAGCAATGCTTGGCACAGTCCTAGACAACAGAACACTGCACCCTGACCCCCAGTGTCTGTAGCAGAAAAGCTCAAGGGCTATAAGACTCATCCAAAGTAACTGGAAGAATCTGAAAATCTAGGGAAGGCAAATAAAATGCCTTTGCTTGACAAGTTCCCCAGCTCCACAAGGGAACACTGCAACCATGACTGTGTATTTGGTGACCACAGGCCATGTTCAGGGAGAAGGCCTGTCAAGCCACCATTAGATGCCACAGTAACTTGGCTCATGCTCTGTGAGGGCAGAATGGAAAGAGACCTTAATGGGCATGGAGTCTGCTATGCTGGTCCTGTCTCACAGTGGAGCCAGCTGCTGCTCTGCAGATTCCTCGGCATCACTGCGATTCTGGGTTATGGGCTGGCATCTGTACTATTCACAGGTTCTTTGGGTAATTCCAATGTGGAGGTTACAGCTCAGCTAGAAACCTCATTTATTCTGCTGCGTTGCCGTCACCATCACCATGACCATGCTCATGGTCAGACATCATCAGCACCATCACTATCAACCACCACCATTATCACCATTACTGTTGCCATGACCACCATCATCACCATCACCATGATTACTATCACCACCACCACCACCACCATCACCATCATCACTATCAACCACCATGATCACCATCACCATGACTACCATCACTATCACCATGACCACCCTCACCACCATCATCAGCACCATCACTATCAACCACCACCATCATCGTCACCATGACCACCATCATCACCATCACCATGATTACTATCACCACCACCACCACCACCAACTACCACCATCACCATCATCACTATCAACCACCACCATCATCACCAACACCATGACTACCATCACTATCACCATGACCACCCTCACCACCATCATCAGCACCATCACTATCAACCACCACCACCATCACCATTACTGTCGCCATGACCACCATCATCACCATCACCATGATTACCATCACAACCACCACCACCATCAACCACCACCATCATCATCATCACTGTCACCATGACCATCACCATCACCATTACCATGGTTACCGTCACCATCACCACTACTTATGGTTACCATCACCATCACCACCACCATCAGCACCATCACTATCTTCACCTTCACCATCACTATCAGCCACCACCATCATCACCACTTTCATCATTGCCACCACCACCATCGCCTTCATCATCAATACCTTCATCATTATCACCATCAGCCTCACCATCACCACCTTCATCATCACCACCTTCACCATCACCACCAACACCACTGCTATCATTACAGCCACTACTTACTGAGCATCTATTATGTTCCAGGAATACCATATTACCATATATTTGTTTTCTATTTTTAGTCCGTTAGCAACCCTGTGAATTTGGTATAATTATCCCCACATTACAGATGAGTAAATTCAGGGCCCTAGAGAGAAAATCGGTTGTCCAGGACAGCATAGCAAGGCAAGGCAATGGGCTAGCCCAGATGAAACCCAGACCACCATGCCTCTTTGAATTACTGTTCCACTTTCTCAGGGCTGCCTCCTGACTCCTTTCCTTGAATCCTGTCTTGATTCAAAGGCATCTCTGCCCCACCCCTGAACAGTCTATTGTTCAACACTACTCCCTGCATGCCCTGTGTGTGTGCGCCCTGTATGGCACCCTTCCTGCTTAAAGTTACCAGAGTGGTTTCTGCTGCCTGCGTGAGTACCTGCTCTAATGCAATCACATGTCTCACACGTGTGTAGACAAGGGGGAGTGAGTATAGCAAGGTGTTCAGCTGGTGACTCAGGAAGGAAAGCAGCTTTGGGTCAAGTACAACACGCAGTACCTACAGGACAAAGGTAGGGGTTCTGCATTCCTCCCAGTCACTTACTGGAAGACGCAGACATGAAGCTGTGCCTCTCTTGGCATCACACGAGATGTGGTTTGGACCAGCTTCTTTAACTGCATCAGTAGGACACTCCAAAGAGTTTGAGGAGGGCATGAGGGAGGAGATTAAAGACACCCTAGAACCCTAAGGATGAGTATGAGGGATACACAAAGCTGGATCCTAGACCACTCATAGACATTCCAACTGACATTGTAGCCAGAGATCAAGGGGCCAACCAGCCCAGAGCCTATGACCCTGCCCATTGGCTCCTGGAGGCTAGGCAAGGCCGGGAATCAAAACCAAGGGCGCCAGCTAAGGCATTTCTACCCAGACCGAAAAGGGGGCACACAGGCGGGAGTTGGAAGAGCTGTCCCCCCGGAAGGGGACGGCTCTCCACACTACCTCCAGAGGCTTCCTGCCTGCAGGAGAAGCCACTCAGTCCTGGGGAGGGGGATCCATCAATAAGACAGGTGGGGGAGAGGAGCAGATGCAGCCTTCCATTCCAAGGCTTAGCAAAGGATAGCCTGCAGGCCAAATCAGCCCACTCCCTGTTTTGTAAATAAAGTTTTATTGGAACATGGCTACACTCTGATTTACATACTGTCTATGGCTGCTTTTGCACTACAGCGGCAGTTGAATCATTACGACAGAGTTCACGCAACACGCAAAGCCTAAAATATTCCCCAACCTGCTCTTTATAGCAAAAGCAGCTGGCTCCTGTGCTAACCTGAGGCCCAAGGTGGGTAGAGGATGTCCTGAGAGCCCCGGCCAGCTTGGGACCCTCCTGGAGCCGGCAGCTGAGGCAAAGGAGAGATATGGGGCATGTGGAGTGTGGTGTGATATCGAGTCAAGCTCAATACAGATCATCAAAATGTGTTAACCTTTTCTAATCAGAAAGAAACATCAACACTTTCAAATACCATCTTGTCCACAATTATTTCAAGTGACAAAAAACAGGCTTTTCTGGAGTTTTCAAGATAAAATGTGCTTGCAATCTACTGGGGAAAATTAAGGAATGTTTTTCCCATCCAAAGCAGTAATTAGGAAGCAGATGTTGGTGCAGATGTGTTTACCAACCACAGCCAAGCCTCATAATGTGTTTTTCTAATGCAGCTGAATAACGAATCTCCACACTCACACAGACATTTCAGCATCCACACGCCGTGGCATACCTAGGGACACAGCTGCATGCAAACCACATCAATGTGCTTTCCTTGAGGAGGAAGCCAGCAGCTCTGTAAAATGCTGCTCACAGCTCAGCTGAAATGCTACCCAACCACAGCCAGCCTGGCTGTTTTCTTGTGCCAGGTATGAAAGACGGTGGCTTATGCCTCTGATGGTATCCACACGTGCTTCCTCTCAGGTAGACCCAAGGGGAAGGGAGCGTCAGCAGAGAAAACAAGGAAGGCATAGTAACTGCCTGGTCCTGGACATTCTGCCCTGGCTGTGTCTTGCAAAGGGCTGCAGAGAAAAATACACAACTGTGTGAGGGAGTCATTAGCAGAAGGCTTGACTCAGGGGCAGGAAGTCTGAATAGGGTCTTGAAGGATGCATAGGAGTTTTCCAGGGCAAAGAATCCAGGAAGATTGAACAGCCAGAAGCAAAGTGGGACTCCAGCAGAGTGGCTGGAGGGGCCTGGGCTGGTGACTAGCCATGGAAGGGCTGGGGAATGGCTTGGGTAAAGGATGAGGCTTGAGATTTCACCCTGGAGGCCACTGTGAGCCAACAGGATGGGAGCACTGCTTTGGGATGGGAAGAGAATGCCGACAGCCTGCAGAGGATGGACCCCGGCACAAACAGCCCTGGGCATCCAGCAGAGTTCCTCCTCTGAGATCTCCCTCTGTTCCTCCAGGACAAAGAGCCACATCCCCTCCCACCCCACGCTGCTCTGCTGCTTAGTGTAGCACCCGCATCTCAACACCCTCCAGATTTGAAGTTCCTTGAAATCAGAGAAAGAGAAAAGAAAAGGCAGGAAAGGAGAAGTCCTTCAATAGTGATGTCCAAGAATTAACCTGACTTTGAGCACCTAGGAAACAGAGAAACAGCCCCCTGTCCTCCTAAAGCAGTGCCTGCACCCCTCCTATGCCCCATGAGCCCAGGGCCCCTTCTCACCAGCTCCACTCCACAGGCCGCCCCCACCGCTTAGACCCCCACGGCTCCCCGCTCCTGTGGGACCAGCAGGGGCCCCCACCCCGCTGCTTCACCTCCCCATAAGGCCACGGTGCACACACTGGGCGGGGTGGCACTTGGCCTTGTCATTTAGGATTCAGCCTCCCAGAGGGCAGGGCTCACATCCCCGGAGCCTTCAGTGTTTCCCAGACACATTCATTTCCTGCTATCCTCGGCTCTCACACTTGTACTTACAGGGAAGAGTGTGAAGATGATTTGCTTTTTCACATCAAGGTTCCACTTGTGGGTATTTTTCCCCGAAAGAAATGAAAACAGGGCCTTGAACAAATATTTGCACATCTATGCTCACAGCTGCGTTATCCACGACACCCAAAAGGTGGAAACCACCCGAGCGTCCCTTGACAGATATCCACGTACACAATCCACACAATTATTTAGCTTAAAAATATTATTCAGCTTAAAAAGGGCCAAAAATTCCGACACAGGCTACAGCACGGACAAACCTCGAAAACATTGCACTCAGTGAAATAAGCCAGATACCAAAGCACAAACACCTTATGCTCCTACTCATATCAAGTCTCTACCACAGGAAAATCTATAGGCACAGAAAGTAGAATAGGGGTTGCCAGAGGCTGAGGAGAGTGGAGAGTTACTGTTTGATGGGGACAGAGTTTCAATTTTGCAAGATTAAGAGAGTTCCAGAGATGAATGGCGGGCAGTTGCACAGCCATGTAAATGTACTTAATGCCACTGAACTGCATACTTAAAAGTGGTTAAAATGGCATACTTTGGTTATGTGTATTTTACCATTGAATGAAAAGGCACATTGGGGCATATCTGTCCCACACAGTGGTGGAAGGCTTTGCTTTTTTTTTTTTTTTTTTTTTTTTTTTTTTTTTTTGAGATGGGGTCTCACTCTGTCACCCAGGCTGGAGTGCAATGGCGCTATCTCCGTTCACTGCAACCTCCACCTCCCGGGTTCATGCAATTCTCTTGCCTCAGCGTCTCCCGAGTAGCTGGGATTACAGGCATGTGCCACTACACCCAGCTAATTTTTGTATTTTCAATAGTGACGGTGTTTCACCATGTTGGCCAGGCTGGTCTTGAACTCTGACCTCAAGCAATCTGCCTGCCTCAGCCTCCCAAATTGCTGGGCTTACAGGAGTGAGCCACTACGCCTGGCCAGGCTGGCTTTTTAAATATTTTGGTGACAGGGTTTCACTCTGTCACCCAGGCTGGAGTGCAGTGGCATGATCTCGGCTTGCTGCAGCTTTAAACCCCCAGGCTCAAGTGATGCTCCCACCTCAGTCTCCTGAGTAGCTGGGACCACAGTCACATGCCACCATACCTGGCTAATTTTTAAATTTTTTGTAGAGATGGGGTCTCACCATGTTGCCCAGGCTAGTCTCGAACTAGATCAAGTAATCCACCTCCCCTTGGCCTCCCAAAGCACTGGGATTACAGGTGTGAGCTGCTGCACCTGGCCGGAAGGCCTGCTTTTGTCATGTGATGGTGCCACGCATGCCTGGTGGGGGTACCAGAACTATCCTAAGTCTTTGTCTGCCACGTCCTTCCCCATCTCATGACTCTGATCTGCCCCTCTCCATGTTCCACACAGAGACCTGCTGACGGGGTAGATGGTTGACTCCAGAACTGAACAGAGTTTGCATCCCAGCTACGGAGTGTGAACGAGACAGCCTGGCTGGCTCCTCGCGCATCTTCTGGAGCATGGACAGTGCAGAGGCGCGGCACTGACCAGACCTGATTCCTGCGCCCAGTTCTGGCACCAGCTGTGCGAGCGCGATGCTCACCTTGCTTTCCTGGGGCTCTGTTTCCTCCCTTCTACAACAGGGTAACAGTTCCCACCGAGGCAGCAGGTGAGGATGACCTGAGACGCCCCCTGCAAGGCCTTCCCGATGCCCCCCAGGATTAGGGCTGGCTGGGGTGCATGCCACTGCAGCGTGTGAGAAACAAACTTACCCATTTAAACCCAAAGAATGGACTTAGAGACCCGGAGAACAGCGAAAGTGAGACTCTTACTGATGGTCTCGTAAGATCAGGTGTCTGATGGGCAGGCACACCCAGCACCGTTTCAACAAGCAGTGTATCCCTCAGTGCACAGATCCCTCCCCCAGTTCCTCATAGGCTGAGTACTATGGGTTACGATTTTTCCAGATGTTGCCTATTGGCTGTTGGGTTGGAGCTTTGGGTGCTTTTCTTAAGGACTGCTTTGTTGCAGCCCACAATGTGTTGCAATATTAGTTAGCTTAGGGGCTTTTTAAGTATTTGATTTATGACCCATGTAGCTGGGCAGGCTGGTAAGAACAGACAAAGCGAGCTATTTTGCAGGCTAGTAAACTTTCATCTTAAACTTTTTTGGTTTGGGTGAGGGCAACTAAAGGGCACAGGCTGACAAGCAGGCATTGGCTATTTAAGCAAGGGCTTAGTATATTTCGTTTCTTTTGTAGTTTGCTGACCTAAGCCAATCTAAGGCACTCTGTTTTGGAAATGGACCTCTGTCCACATTATTTCCTTTAGGCATGCTCAGCACTCACCTGGTTGTAGAGGGCGCAGATGTGCAAGGCCGTGTTCCCCGAGGCGTTCTGGGCACTCATGTCTGCCCCGTAGAACAGCAGGTGCTCCAGGTGCTGCACGTGCCCGTACCTGCAGGCCTGAAACGCAGAACCCAGGCTGTGAATCAGGAACCCTCCGCCATGACAGCCGCATGCACACACAAAGTACACCAGCCACTCGGCTTATCCTTTAATGCACAGGTCTCTCCCCCAGTTCCTCATAGGCTGAGTACTATGGGTTACAATTTTTCAGATGTTACCTATTGGTTGTCAGGTTGGAGCTCCACCAGAACCCCAAGGCAGGGCAGGGCCTGGGCGGACCCCAACCCCCCACCCACCATCTGGGCAAGGGCTCCAAAGACGTCAGCAAGCACCGCCAGACCCCTGGCTGTGGATCGGGGAGAACGACCTTCATGGTGGGACTGGGGACTGGTGCTCAGCTGTGAGACAGAGGGTCTGGGAAGGAGCCTCAAAGTTCCTTCCATCCTGATCCGGGGGCCTAGAGCCTAGAGGTACAGGACGTCTTTCTCTCAACCTCAGTGCCCAGCTCCACGAGATGCAAACCAGAAGGCTCAGCCCCGGCCTCGGTTACCCAAGCTCCCCCTTCCAGGGAGGCGGCACGAGATGGCCAGGAGAGGCCTTCACAGCCTCTTCCCTGTGCTGTATCCACAGGAGTGAGCCCTGTCCTTCTACGTGCGATGGACGGCCCCACGATGGCTTTAATGCAGTCCAGCTCCTAAGTAAGTTGCAGGACACAGGGGTAGGGCAGCCCTGCAGTATGACCAACTTCTCTCTGAGAACTACAACACGTGTGGCTTGTGAACCATCAGGGCCCGGGGGTCAAACAGACCCAGGCCTGAACCATTTGTCAGAACTTTCGCCTCGGCACCTACGTGCATTCTCATCTGTAGGCAGGAACAACCCTCAACCCTCGCAGGGTTCAGATGAGAATCACGTGGGACAAAGAACCCCACAGGGCCTCACATGAGGCCGGGCACTGAGTCAGCCAGCGCAACCCCTCCCCACCCAAGCTCACAGGGGCCAGGGAGGTCCCCGCACAGGTGACGAGGGCCCTCTGTCCAGCCACGCACTGCTCGACATTGTGGCCACAACCTTGGACCTGGAGAAAAGTGGGTCCTGACCTAACAGGTCTCACCCCCAGGCAGCCAAGGGGTGCTGAGAGCAGTACGTGCCGTGGTAGCCCAGGAAGGGGTTCTCATGAATCCTGCTCTACTGCTAATTGAGACAGATAGAGGTGAATTTCACCTTCTCAGGGTCCATGAGAAAGAGCTACACCTCAGCAAGGTGAGGAAAGATGACAGGGAGGATATTGAAACTATTAATTGGATGAGCTGTTTAAAAAAAAAAAAAAAAGACACTAGAAATTTCCATTTACCATTGCTGTGCCTCCCACAAATCTCATTAATTTATGAAGTAGATCCCTGTGGCAGACCTCGTTGCTGTCACCTGCCCGGCCCCACAGCCCCTTCTTCTGGGAACTGCACCTGCGTTTGCCTTTGGGGGCTACCCCAGCTCCACTCTCAGAGGTCTGGCAAAGGCCTCCCCACCCTGCTCCTGCAGAGGCACAGAACACAGGCAGGAGCCATCAGGTTCCATTTCCCCAGGCACAGTAAGGGACGCCCATGTGACCTCAGAGAAGCTGCCATGTCCCAAGCTAGAACATTCACCAGAACTAATGGGGGAAAAGTTCTTTCTTTCTTCCAGAGTGGGGAGCAGAAAAGTGACAGAGCCCTGGAGCTGCTAGGACCCTCAACACAGAAGGGAAGTGTGACGGGGGCAGGGAGAGGAAGAAAGGAAAGAAAGAGAAAGAGGGGAGACAGGAAGAGACATGCACAAAGCCAAGATGACACTGTCTGAACCCCTCTAAGCTACAACTGACCCTGAAATTTCAGGGACATAACGATTAGGCATAATTCCCTCCCCTCACCCACCCATTTGCATTGGGATTTGCGTTCCTGAAACTGAAGGATCCCTGGCTATTTGGCACTCCCCAAAGGACTTCTGGGAGGCAACACTTTGTTACAGCTTAATTTAATTGCTCTGTGGTCAATAAAGACAACTAATGTTAGCATAAAGACACTGAACAATTAATCCACACTCATTATTCCCCTTCCCCCAGTTAATCTGAATTTATGAGCTTGTAAGTTCCATCAGTCAGATGGTGCCAGAGCACTCTTTCCTTGCAAGGGCAAAATAGGCTCAACGGGAAGAGATGAAAACGGAGCCGCTGACTCCAGGCGGACGTCTCGTAGGCGTATTCCCAAGAGCATGCTTCCATTTTCCACTTTTCCCATGTCCATTGCTTTATAACACACAGACCCGGGAAATACAGGAAAGTGCTGAACAAAAACCAAAAGTCACCGAGAATCCCACAGTCTTAGCACTAGCAGTATTTTTTTTTTTTTTTCAAGCATCATTTCAGCTAGTCTCTTCTTTCTGTTTTAACCCCTGGTGGTTGAGGCACGGAGCTCGCGCCTGCTGAGGAAGATGCAGCTGCCATGCAAAGGGGTGAGGGGGAACCAAGCCAGATAGTGGGCAGACGGGTCCACAGATGGCTGCACGCAGGACTCTGCACACACAAGGACACTCAAGAAGGGGAATGGGAGCTGCGCTCTCACTTTCAAAGAAGGAAGTTACAAATACAGTACAAGAGAAAATGAGAACATGCCTTGTGGCATTGGCTTGGAATGGGAGTATCAGTAGAAACTCACAATTTTTAATATACAGACTAATAAAAATTAGAATATGGATGCCCACATGTCTACCCATCCCTAACTCTGCCTACTGAGAGGGTGGGGGACAGGAACAGCCGAGCAGCCATCAGCACCCCAAGCACCTGCACCTTGGCTTCTAAATACCACTCCACACTAAAAAGAACCAGGCTCCTTGGAGAAACAGCTGATTCCTGAGGCAGGAAAAGAGCAAGGTGAGCCTGATATAACTTGTTGTGCCAGAAATTAAGAAAATGGTAAAAAAAAAAAAAAAAAAAAAAAAAAAATCAATGTGGCTGTGTCCCGAGGACACATGAGCCATCCTGAGGGGCACCCACCAGCTAAAACTGGGATAATAATAATGGATTATTACCTCCTGAATAAAGAGAACTCTGCAAGTCTGCCTTGTTGTAAATACATGAATGAACAAACAAGAAGAGAAAGCTTTTCTTTACAACAGAAAGCCAGCTAATAAATGTAGAAGCAATAGTAGGATTAAAAAAAAATCTCCATTTAGCAACCATGATAGCAATAATTCCGGCAAGAAAGGCCAGTGGATGCCAGAACTGTCAGGTGAAAGGGGTATGAGAAAACAGATTTTTGCATAGCCTCAAAGATCACCAAAAAAGATCTATTAATTACAAAGGAGCAAAGTAAGGCAGGAGGTGGGACTCGACTCTGGAAGCGGGACTCAGACACCGGATCAAACGGAGCACTAGCTAACACAGGGCCGGCAGAAGCAGCTTTCCATAAGACACGCCCATCCGTGTGCCACATCAGTTTACTGTTGCCATGGCAACACCCAGCCGTTACCACCCCCTTCCCTGGCAATGGCCTGATGACTCAGAAGTTACCACCCTTTCCTGGCAATTCCTGCAGAACCTGTCCCATAATTTGCATGTAATTAAAAGTGGGTATAAATGTGAGTGCAGCATGGCCTCTGAGCTGCTGCTCTGGGCACACTGCCTCTGGGACAGCCCTGCTCTGCAAGGAGCAGGCTCTCTGCTGCTGTTCACAGCTGCTTCAATAAAGGTTGCCAACATCACCATCCTGCCCTTGAATTCTTTGCTGGGTGAAGCCAAGAGTCCTCCCCGGCTAAGCCCCCTTTTTGGGTCTCGCCTGCCCTGCATCCAAAGAGGAGAAAATCAGCAGACCCCACCTGACCAGGTGGTCAGCGTGACCTTCACGGTGAGCACCAGACGAATGGTCCCCATGTGTCCCTGTGAGAACGTGAGGCTGACAGCACAGCATCCTTTCTAAGGCATTCCTGCCAAATGCACACACTGGATCCTATCATGAGCAAACACCGAGCAAACCCAGCAAAATGACCACCCCAAAATCTTCAAAACGGTCACAGCCACGGGAATTAAGGGAAGCCAGAGGAAGTCTCCCAGATGGAAAGGCTCCATGCAGGGTCCCAGGCTGGATCCTCTTCTATCAGGGACGTTACTGCGACACCAGCACCACTCAAATGTGCTCTCCGCATGGAGGGCATATGGGAGTTCCTTGTACTATTCTTGCAACTCTTCTATAAGCTGGAAATGGAAATAGTCATTTACAATTTTAAAAAGAAAGTAATAGGCTGGGCGCGGTGGGTCACATCTGTAATCCCAGCACTTTGGGAGGCCAATATGGGTGGATCATGAGGTCA
The DNA here is from genome assembly GCF_024542745.1 of Macaca thibetana thibetana. NCBI lineage: Eukaryota > Metazoa > Chordata > Mammalia > Primates > Cercopithecidae > Macaca > Macaca thibetana. The sequence goes on along the minus strand of NC_065591.1, from coordinate 3,624,348 downwards.
GGAGATTGAGACCATCCTGGCTAACATGATGAAACCCTGTCTCTACCAAAAACACAAAAAATTAGCTGGGCATGGTGGCAGGTGCCTGTAATCCCAGCTACTCAGGAGGCTGAGGCAGGAGAATGGCGTGAACCCAGAAGGCGGAGGTTGCAGTGAGCTGAGATGGTGCCACTGCACTCCAGCCTGGGCAACAAAGCAAGACTCCGTCTCATAAATAAAAAAGAAATAAAGAATTGGCCAGGCGTGGTGGGTCATGCCTGTAATCCCAGCACTTTGGGAGGCCAAGATGGGCGGATCACGAGGTCAGGAGATTAAGACCACCCTGGCTAACACGGTGAAACCCCGTCTCTACTAAAAAATACAAAAAATTAGCCGGGTGTGGTGGTGGGTGCCTGTCATCCCAGCTACTTGGGAGGCTGAGGCGGGAGAATGGCATGAACCTGGGAGCTGGAGCTTGCAGTGAGCCGAGATCATGCCACTGCACTCCAGCCTGGGCGACAGAGTGAGACTCTGTCTCAAAAATAAATAAATAAAGAAGGAAGGGAGGGAGGGAGGGAGGGAGGGAGGGAGGGAGGGAGGGAGGGAGGGACTCGCTTGACACAAAGATACTGAAAGCTACCAAAGCGTTAAAGGAAGGAATTCATCCTCCCCCAAGAGAAGCAACACTAACCCCCTTTTCTTATTTTGAAAAGGGTGTCTGGCCTCTGGCTGTTGAGAGACAGCTGAGAGGGTGATAGGAGGGTGGAGAGTAATGGAACGAAAGACAAAACACTGTCCTTCACACCTGCTCCCCGTACCCACTCTCCTGAGGCGTTTTTCGGAAAATGCATGTGTGGGAGGCTCCACCCACGTCTGCTGCCTCTGAATCTCCTGCTGAGGCCTGGGCAAGGGCACCTGGAGATGGCTCCCCTCGAGACTCTGTTTGCCCAGCGATGCCTGGCGTCCCACCCGCCCCTGTGCAACCACAAGACTTGGTGTGAATGAGAAAAAAGGGTGCTGCTTCCTTCAAGCCCTTTACTGCCACCTGCTGGACACTGGCGATACATCTACAGGCCCTCAAACTATGGCAAGAGGAACGGCGCCACCTGGGGTTGTACAACGCCCAGCACAGCAACCGGAGCGGCGGGGAGGTCACTGCTCTCTCTGCAGGGAAGCAGCACAGGTCGGCTGAGACAAACCCCCTCTACCACTTCTGCTTGGCTCTGTGCCCCAAAGAGAATTGTTCCCAACCACACTTAGGCATTTCTCCCAAAGCATATGCCTTGTAACATGAGGTGGAGACACCACAGCTCACACAACCAAGAGTCACATCATGTCAGCTCTCACTGGGTCAGGAAGCAGGCTGCCCGTCAGTAGAGAAACAACGTCTTGTCCAAACACAGGCAAACCCCCTCGCCTGGCCTGAGCCACCGGCTGCTCCGCGGCCCCGCATACCACGGTTTTCAAAGGCTGGCTCTGGTCTTCCTCCTGGCCCAGCAGTCGAGGAGGCCAAGGCACCTGAATGAACGCAGGAACGCAGGCAGTGGACGGGCTGTGATGCAAACCACAAGTGGCTAGTTCAGTTTTGTTGGTGTTGCGGACTGGACTGCATCCCTACAGCATTCATGAGTTGGAGTCCCCATCACCAGCACCTCCGCGTGGGGTTGTATGTGAAGAGGGTCTTTCGAGAGGCAATTAAGTTAAAATGAAACCATTAGGGGGCCCCTAATCCCGTCTGCCTGGTATCCTTATAAGAGGAGCTGGGGACACAGACACACAGAGGGATGACCCTGTGAGGACGCAGGGAAAAGGCAGCGTTTGCAAGCCAAGGAGAGAGGCCTCAGGAGGAACCAGCCCTGGACACCTTCATCTCGGACTCCAGCCTCCAGAACTGTGAGATGATGTCTACTGTTTGAGGAACTTTGCGGCGGCAGCCCTATGCAGCGAACACAATCTCTTTGGGTCTACTAATGTGTGCTGTTCAGCCTGAAATGATCACAGACAAAGGACGCCACGCTCAATTCCAAAAGGAGAGATGACTGGCATTCCCACATAAAGCTATGGCCCTTGCCCACCTTCCCCACGGAGCCCATTGCTCTCATAATGTGATTTTTGGAAAGATGAAGTCTCTTAAAGATGTCACCTATGTCACCAGGGCAGGACAGAGGACCTGCCGAAGTGCAGAGCGTGGGGTGCTGGTCTCGGGGTCTTCACCCATCCCCTCTCCTCCGCTCCCCGCACGTCCCTGAGGAGTCAGGGCTGACTGGGAAGACGGGGACTCAAGGGTCCTCATTCCTTCTGGAGGCTCAGAGAGAGGATGCCTCTCTTCCTTCTCCAAACAGAACCTTGCCAGGCAAGAGGGGCTCAGAATACGGAACTGACCTCCCAGGTCAATTCAGAGCAGATCCCCCGAAACACGGCTCACTGCTGCGGCTCCAGACACCGGGGCCACAGAGGCTCGGCCACTCGTGCCCACGGGCAGACACTGAGCCCTGGGTCCAGAGTGACATGGGGAGGGGCTCCCACGCTCCGGTCCTGCCACCTGGCAGGGACTCCAGACTCTCACACCCTGGAGGTGTTCACCTGGAAAGGTGCAGTACCTGCCAGTACCCACGTCCCACAGTGAGGCTCGGCCACAGTTCCAAGGCTGCCAAGCACATGCCAGCACCAAGGGGCAGAACCCTGTTCACAACACCTCCCCACCACCAGGGCCAGCGCATGCCACCTGCCCAGATCTGAGGGTCACCTGCCAGCACCACAGTCTGGCTCCAACACAGCCCCCACCTCCCCTGGCCAGAATGAGCCACTCCCGGCTGGCACTGTGGAGCTCCCGGGCTCTCCACCTGGCCGCTGTTCACACTGGTCCTTCCTGTGCTACCTGGCATTGTGCTTTCTGTGACCAAGCCCAGGCTTGGACACAGGGTCACCGCGGTGCCTGAACAGTGGTCATCTCAGCGCCTAAGCAATGGTCATCTTGGGGCCTGGACACAGCAGTCACCTCAGTACCTAGATGGACAGTGATTACCTCAGCGCCTGGACACGGTGGGAGCCATAGTACACTAGAAAAACCTCAATCTGAAGGAAGACCACACCCCATGTGACTCCATCCCATCCTAAATGCTAACTTTTCAAACATTGACTCCCATCTCTACCATGCAGCTCACGCCGGGCTGCACACAGTCCCACCCTGGCGGGACGGTAACCAGAATGCTTGGACCCAGAACAACATAACGTGGGGCTCCAGTAGAGAACCTCCCACAGGCCTGGGAGGATCAGGGGCCCGTCCCCTCGCCATGGGGCCTGGAGAGGCTCGAGAGCTGAGGGCGTCTGGCCAGGGATGGGCAGGAGGCAACCTGGAGCAGGAGGAGGGGAGAAGTCACTGTGGCCCGAAATTCTCTCTTTAAGGCTGACACTCTTCATTTAAATGCGACAAATAACAAATAGCAGCCAGTAACAACATTCAGACTGATGCCACACCCATCACACGATGGGGGAAAATCAAACGAGGGGCTGGGAGCAGATGTGGTCGGCACTCTCTGAATACAACAGATTATTTAGTTTTTTTCCCCCTTCTGAAACAGGCTCTCATTATGGTTGTCCAGGATGGATGGAGTGCAGTGGCACGATCTCGACTCACTGCAGCCTCCACCTCAGGGCTCATGTGATCCTCCCACCTCAGCCTCCCAAGTAGCTGGGATTACAGGTATGTGTCACCACACCCCGCTAATTTTTGTATTTTTGGTAGAGACAAGTTTTGCCCTGTTGGCTGGGCTGGTTTTGAACTCCTAGGTTCAAGTGATCTGCCTGCCTCAGTCTCCCAAAGTGCTGGGACTATAGTGTGAGCCCCTGTGCCCAGCCTAACGTATTATTTCTAATGCTCACCAGCCTAATGCATTACTTCTAATGATGACGTTGGACGTGACCACATGATGATAATGAGGATGATGATGTGGGGACAGATGATGACAATAATGATGGGGACATTTTTTGAGTACCTGGTCGGTGCTGGGCACTGCAGAAAGTGCCTCACGTGAATTCTGTCATTAGCTGTCTCCAGAGCTCTGCAAATTATTACTCAGCCAACCTGAGAGATTAGCACACAAGCCCAGAGAGGGTGCGGCACCACTGGGTGACCCAGTGAGCAATGAGGTGGGTTTGCAACCCCAGGCTGCATAACACCCAGGCCAGAGTATGGCCAACAGACAGCATGAGGAGGAGATTCCCTCATCCCAAAGATACTGAGTCAAACTCAGAGAGGGAGGGAGGGAGCCAGGCTCTGCCCCTAGGCAGGCACCAGAGTTCAGCACGTGGAAACACAGCGTCTGGATCCCTCACCAAGCGGCATCCTCTCTAGGACCACACCCGCTCTGGCCAGGGCCACTGTGCTGTGACGTTGCACGGTGGATGTAAAAGTCTTCACCAATTAAAAATACAGAATGAATACCCCCAAATCTGATCCCTGATGTCCTTGGATTGTGGGAATGCATTGGGGTGTTTCTTAACCTGCTTCTTTATACTTCTTTGTATTTTCCAAGATTTCCATCATGCAAGGGTATATTTTTGGTAATCCAAAAAAAAAAGGGTAATTTGAATAACAACTTTTAAGATAATTTGCAGAAAGCCTGAGCTCAAAAAAGGCTCTTCTAACATCAGCCTGTGGGGACGGGGCATATCCCCACTGCATGAAGTGGAAGGTGGATCTGAAATGCGTCCTTAGGCCACATGCACCCGGCCTGAGACCATGACCGGAAAGCAGCGACCTGGGGAACTCTGGAGTGCACCTGTAGCAGCTGTGACCAGGCCTGGCTGTGGCCACGCAGGCTCTCCCACACCATGAACAGCCAGAACCCTGGGACAGGGCTGTCCATTCTCCAGGTGCTAGAACGGAGACATAGACTTTAAATGCAGAGCCCATCAGCCTGAGAGCTCAGAGGTGCTTCTCCTGAGAGCACAGAGCCAGGCACAGCCCAGTGAGTCCAGGAAAACCCACCTGCCCCTGTAATTTGTTCTGCCACAGACGTGCTGTGAGTGGTTTGGATGTGAGAACCCTACAGGCAGCACAGAGAACCAGGTTTCTGGTATGAGACAGGCTGGGAGCGATCCCAGCTCAGCCGACTGCTTGCTCCGTGGCCTTGGGCAAATTACCTGCCCTCTCTGGGCCTGTGAACTCATATGAGAAACAGCAACGAGAAGTAACCAGCTCTGAGGATACAGAATCACAGTGCAATTAAAGCAGCTCAGGACAATGAATGCCCCCAAATTGCTACGGGTCCTACACACATTTGGCCATTCTTTTTTTATTTTTTTTTATTTTTTTTATTTTTATTTTTTTTATTTTTTATTTTTTTTTTTTTTGAGACGGAGTCTGGCTCTGTCGCCCAGGCTGGAGTGCAGTGGCCGGATCTCGGCTCACTGCAAGCTCCACCTTCTGGGTTTACGCCACTCTCCTGCCTCAGCCTCCGAGTAGCTGGGACTACAGGTGCCCGCCACCTCGCCCGGCTAGTTTTTTGTATTTTTTAGTAGAGACGGGGTTTCACCGTGTTAGCCAGGACGGTCTCGATCTCCTGACCTCGTGATCCGCCCATCTCGGCCTCCCAAAGTGCTGGGATTACAGGTTTGAGCCACCGCGCCCGGCCACATTTGGCCATTTTTACAAAGAGAAGCCTCTGTCATGTACCTGGAAAGGTTCGTTCATTAAAGGAAATCTGAAATTAAACGTTCCTCGTCCAGGAGCGCTCCTGTCTTAATGATGTCAATGACAGCTGTCAAAATCAGTAAACTTTGGGCTAGGCGCGGTGGCTCACTCCTGTAATCCCAGCACTTTGAGAGGTTGAGGCAGGCAGATCACTTGAGGTCAGGAGTTCGAGACCAGCCTGGCCAACATGGTGAACCCTGTCTCTATTAAAAATACAAAATTAGCTGGGCATGGTGGCGCACGCCGGTAATCCCAGCTACTTGGGAGGCTGAGGCAAGAGAATCGCGTGTACCTGGGAGGCAGAGGTTGCAGTGGGCCAAGATCACCTCACTCCACCCCAGGTCTCAGGTAACAGAGTGAGACTCCATCTCAAATATAAATATAAACATAAATATCAGTAGACTTGGAGTTAAGCAGATGATTCTCCATAATGTGGAGTGGGTCCCATCCAATCCATTGAAGGCCTTAAGACTGAGGTCCCCTGAGAAGGAAGAGACTCTGCTAGAGATAGACTTGAGACCTGCACTGTGGCATTTACTGGGCCACGTGGCAGGGTAAATGCCAGGCTGATGAGGATGATCTGGGAGGCAGACGGCGCTGTTCACTGCTCCTGCAGGCCCGTGCAAGGCACCCGCACCCATCCCTTATCTGCTCCATCCCTTATCATCTGATAGGCACAAGGGCCCTGCACGTGAACGAGACGAGGCTCGCAAAGGCAAAGTTCTTCACATCATCACCAAGATTCTTTAGCAGGGGAGAAAATGGGTTTCCCAGTCTTTCTTGAATAGCCGGCACACCACTAGAGGGCAGTGAACGCACCCGGCTGGCTTTCCAAACCCTGCTCCACATTTTCCAAGCTGAGGCCAGAGCAGGTGCACCGCCCTGGAGCTCATGCCTCCGAGGTACCAGTGCAGCTGCACAGGCTCAGGCCATGGGACCGAGGTGGCCAGGTGGCGCTGGGACAGCCAGGCTCTGAATGCAAGCGAAGGCCCTCAGGGACGGAACCCTGCCCCTGGCAGGCCAGGAGTCACAGCTGAGAGCTGCAGTGAGTGACTAATGGCCAGGGCTCCTGCCAGCCTCCACCGTCACCTCCATCCCAGGGCCAGCTGGAGAGATGGGCCTGGAGACATTTGCCTGGTTGGGAGAGAGGGCAGGAAAAAGGACACAGGGAGGGGATGGGAGGGGAAAGGACGGATCTCCAGGAATCCCCAAAGTTGAGACACAGCGGCTATTCTGGCAAAAGGGCTGACAGCTGGATTTGGGGCTCTGTGAACTACTCCACGTTTAAGGAGGTTTTAGCCTGCACTCACACTTTCAGAGTTCTAAAAGAAAACAGCAACGCAACCAGAGCACTGATGTCTAAAGGGAGGACACGTTTGGAAAACACTAATTCAAGCAGGCATTCTCACAGAGAACAAGCGAGCTTCGGGTCCCATACGCATTTAGCTGGGTTTTCTTTCTTTCTTTGTGTTGTGTGTGTGTGTGTGTGTGTGTGTGTGTGTGTGTGTGTGTGTGTGTGTGTGTGTGTGTGTGTGTGTTGGAGTTTCGCTCTTGTTGTCCAGGCTGGAGTGCAGTGGCATGATATCGTCTCACTACAACCTCCGCCTGCCGGGTTCAAGTGATTTTCATGCCTCAGCCGCCCGAGTAGCTGGAATTACGGGCTTGCACCACCACACTTGGCTACTTTTTGTATTTTTAGTAGAGACGGGGTTTCACCATGTTGGCCAGGCTGGTCTCGAACTCCTGGCCTCAGGTAATCCACCTGCCTCAGCCTCCCAAAGTGCTGGGATTATAGGTGTGAGCCACCACACCCAGCCACATTTGACTGTTTTTACAAAGCCTCTGTCCTGTGCCTGGAGGGGCTCATTCACTAAAGGAAACGTGAATTTAAACGTTCCTCTTCCGGGCGCGCTCCCGTCTTCATGAAGTCAGTGACTGCTTTCAAAATCAGTCAACTGAGTCGATGATTCTCCATAATGTGGGTGGGCCCCATCCAATCAGCTGAAGGCCTCAAGAGCCTTCAACTCTTGAAGGGGAAAAGAGGATTGAGGTCCCCTGAGGAGGAAAAGATTCCGCCAGAGACGAACAGGACCCACACAGCGGGATCAACTCTTCCTGGGTCTCCGGCCTGCCCTGCAGATTTTGGACTTGCAGCTTCATGATTGCATGAGTCAATTCCTCAAAAACACTTTCTATTTAAAAAAATTCTGTATCTGTACACACACACACACACACGCACACATGTGCACACTCTATTGGTTCTGTTTCTCTGGAGAACCCTATCACCCGTGAATACAGAAGCAACAGCGAGTGGGTTCCATGGTGTCATCCAGTGACATCAAATGACAGTTCTGTTCATGTGAATCACCGACTTAGAGTTGACTGAGAACAAGACACATAACTCATTCTCCATTTGGCCAGGCGGGAGGGACGTCCCCAACATCCATGTCTCTTAGAGACTCACAACTCAGTCTTGTCCCCTGGGGCCAGCAGCTGTTAGGCAGAGACCTTGTGAGACTTGAGAAGGACGTGGGTGCTCAGGGTGCCACGACTCCCACCCCTCGCCCAGCCACGTCTGCTGGTGGAAATGTCTCGTGGGTGACTGCACCACCCCACCAGGAGCCTCCCCTCGTGCTGAACTTGACCTTGACCTCAAATCAGCCTAGTCAGTTTTAAAAACCAAGCTCATTAGAGCTTTGGCAGTCCCAGGAACTGCCCCTTTCCAAGCAGGTCACCTTGGAAGCTTGGGACAGCTCCCAACGCAGGCGGGATTCTCCTTCGGGAACTGCCTCTTCCACATCCTCAACAGGAGCCGAAGCACACACCGTGTGGACGGGCCTGGTCTTGAAAACACCAGCACAGAGCTGACAGCCAAGCGCAGCAAGGAGAGGAGATGGGCAGAGGAACGGAGCCGTGTCTCAGGGCGTGAGCGTCTGCATGGCCACGGCGTGAACCCAAGAGGCACCAGTGCCCAGAAACACAGAACACTGCCAGGCCTGCTCAGAAGCATGTCCACACACACATGGACCTGTATGTACGTGTGTGTGTGTGTATGTGTAATTTATGTTAGTCTTTCTGTCTCACATCTGGTTTCCCCACAAGGGAACACCAGGGGCTTGCATCAGGCATTTCTGTTCACTGCTGCAGGCTGTGTGTTCAGGACACTGAGACACGTCGCTGAGGATCACACCCAGTAGACGACGTCTGTGGCTGAATGAGCACCGGCAGTAGGTGGGGTCTGCGGTGCAGCCAGAATGCTTGGAAGTGGGTCAGGCGTGAAGAGGCGAGCGTGGTCAGGCTCAGGCCGGGAGACCTCTTGGGGACCCCCTGAAACAGCTCAGACACAAATGAGGAGGGTGCCAGGGGAATGAGCGTGGCCAGGGTCAGATGCTGTGGAGAGGCTCAGAAGGGCCAGGCCTGACACACAGCCGTGGGATGGCAGGGCCATCTGAGGCTGGAACTGTTGGTTGACAAAGGGAGAAGAGGTCAAGGGGAGGAAGGAAGAGGGAGCAAGGACAGAAACACTGGCAAGTTTAATCCAGGGAAAAAGCAAGGGCAGGGCAGGAGACTGAGGCGGGGAAGCAGCTCCCCCAACCCAAAAAGCTCCCTAGTGCTCTGCAAGAATTCCCCTGCTGCTTCTACATTCAGGGTGTGTCAGCCAGGGTTCTCCGGAGAAACACAACGTGTGTGTGTGTGTGTGTGTGTGTCCTGCTGCTTCTACATTCAGGGTGTATCAACCAGGGCTCTCCAGAGAAACAGAACCTGTGTGTGTGTGTGTGTGTGTGTGTGTGTGTGTGTGTGTGTGTGTGTGTGTGTGTGTCCTGCTGCTTCTACATTCAGGGTGTATCAACCAGGGCTCTCCAGAGAAACAGAACCTGTGTGTGTGTGTGTGTGTGTGTGTGTGTGTGTCCCCTGCTGCTTCTATATTCAGGTGTATCAGTCAGGGCTCTCCAGAGAAACACAACCTGTGTGTGTCTGTGTGTCTGTGTGTGTCCTGCTGCTTCTACACTCCAGGTATATCAGCCAGGGTTCTCCAGAGAAACACAACGTGTGTGTGTGTGTGTGTGTGTGTGTGTGTGTGTGTGTGTGTGTGTCCCCTGCTGCTTTTACATTCCAGATGTATCAGCCAGGGTTCTCCAGAGAAACAGAACCTGTGTGTGTGTGTCTGTGTGTGTCTGTGTCTGTCCTGCTGCTTCTACATTCAGGCTGTATCAGCCAGGGTTCTCCAGAGAAACACAACGTGTGTGTGTGTGTGTGTGTCCTGCTGCTTCTACATTCAGGGTGTATTAGCCAAGGTTGTCCATAGAAACAGAACCTGTGTGTGTGTGTCCATGTCCTGCTGCTTCTACATTCAGGTTGCATCAGCCAGGGTTCTCCGGAGAAACACAACCAATGTGTGTGTGTGTGCGCCCTGCTGCTTCTACATTCCAGGTGTATCAGCCAGGGTTCTCCAGAGAAACAGAACCTGTGTGTGTGTCTGTGTGTGACCTGCTGCTTCTACATTCCAGGTGTATCAGCCAGGGTTATCCATCGAAACAGAACCTGTGTGTGTGTGTGTGTGTGTCTGTGTGTGTCCTGCTGCTTCTACATTCAGGCTGTATCGGCCAGGGTTCTCCAGAGAAACAGAACCTCTGTGTGTGTGTGTGTGTGTGTGTGTGTGTGTGTGTGTGTCCATGTCCTGCTGCTTCTACATTCAGGGTGTATCGGCCAGGGTTCTCCAGAGAAACAGAACCTCTGTGTGTGTGTGTGTGTGTGTGTGTGTGTGTGTGTGTGTGTCCTGCTGCTTCTACATTCAGAGGGTATCAGCCGGTGTTCTCCAGAGAAACACAACCTGTGTATGTGTGTGTGTTTGTACATGTATACACTTACATGTTACATATGTATATGCACACAGAGAATTTTTAAGTTTAAAGTTTAAAATAGACACATAAAATTAAAGATGGAAATATTTTAAAGAGTTGGCTCATGCAGTCATGGAAGAGGTAAGTCTGAAATCTGCAGGGCAGGCTGGAGACCCAGGGCAGAGTTCAGTGGGAATCTGGAGTCTTTTTCCGGCAGAATTCCTTCTCTCTTGGGATCTCAGTGTTTTTTCTCGTAAGGGCTTCAACTGATTGGATGGGGCCCACCCACATTTGGAGAGTCATTGGCTTAACTCACAGTCCACTGACTCAAATGTTAATCCCACCTTAAAAAACACCTTCTCGGCAACTTCCAGAATATTGTTCGATCAAATATTTAGGAGCTACAGCCTAGCGAAGTTGACACATAACATTAATGATCACAGGGGAAAATTATTTTCCTTTTCCACAAAAAAAAGCACAAGAACGACAAGAAATCTCACTGCTCCTGCTCCCGAGAGCTCTGGCCTGGGTGTAGGCCTGGGGCTACCCTGAGCAGCTGCACAGATCCCTACTCACACCTCGGGGGGAACAGGGGCTTCTCCAGCCTGCAGGGCTGAAGATCGACCAGAACTGACCTAGCACAAGGAAAGCCCAGGGAGGGTGGGGCCTGCTGGCACCCCCACTGCCCACTCTGACCACAGTGGGCGGCGTGCATAACCTCCCTTACAGGTGTGCAAGGTGGCGATGGCCGAGGAGAACACACAGGTAGCCGGAGAAGCCATGGCAGTCACTGTGCAGAGGACCAACAAGAAACCAGCTCAGGGCCCTCTGTCCTTGACCTCCCCTTGCTATTCCAGAGCCTCCTCTTGACCTCCTGGGTAGACAGGCCCCATCAACTCTCCCTGACCCACCTCACGCCTCTGCCTGGAGACCCTGGCCTCCAGCCTGCACCTCTGAGCTCCCTCACTGTCCTCCGACTCTGGCAGGGCTCAGCCAAGGGAAGAGAGGCAGGCGTTCCTTCCCTGAGTCCTTCCTGACATGGGCCTGGGGGCCCCCTCCCTCCTCAGCCCCAGCTCTCCTGCTCCCGGGAGCACCATCTCCTCTCCCTGCCCGTCAGCTCACAGGTGCTGATGGCTCCCCAAGACTGCTCTTCTATGGGGGCCTCAGCCTTTAACCCCGTCCACACCCCTATCTGATCAGGTAAAGACTTTCCACTGCAGATAACAGGTAAAAATCTGTTTCTTGCCAAGACCACGGTTGACCTATCTCCTAATCCAACTGTTGCAAGGTGGGGCCTGAAAAACATGCCCCTTGTGCATGCAAATCAGGCCTTCCTGGGGTTCACCTGTACTCAGAAAACACTGGGGCTAAAACACCAGTGCTTTCTGGTATCCTGCCCTGTCAGGACGGTGGGAACCTGGAAAGCGCAGGGCTTCTAGGAAGGCGGCGTCTACCCCATAACTGCCGGGCACTCGTGCTGTGCAGAAACTCAGCAGCCTTGCCTAATCTCCCGGTTTCTCCAGAGAAGTCAGAAATGTCTATTTCTATGCAAATGTGTCTGTTTTCAAATACTGGTATTCACATTTTAAAATAATTTTCAATTCACGTATTTTTAGGAACTCTGGGCAAACTAAACAAAATACCCGAAGGTAGGATCTAACCTTCGGGCTGCCCTGATCATCTGGGGGATCGGAGGAGAAGGGAAGGTCGGTTCGTGGGTACGACAGATTGGAGGAGCAGGCCCACGTACCTGGTGGATCTCGTGCCAGCCGTTCTCATCTTTGCAGCACACGGTGGCATGTTCATGCAGGAGAAGCTCGCAGCAGTAGGGATCACCTCCGACGATGGCCGTGTGATACAGGGGGGTGAGGCCGTAACTGTCTTTATAATCCGGGGATGCACCAAGCTCTAAAAGAGTCTAGGGAAAAAAAAATCAAAATCTGTTGTTATTGGTCTCATGACCCCTTTTGCAGAGTGAGGCAATCAGGAAAGAAGCACCAGGACCACCCTCCCACAGGCCAAAGCAACCCACACCCTGAGTACCCAGTGCTTCTCCTGGGCTCCCCAGAATTAAGAAGAGTATAACTTGGCCGGGTGTGGGGGCTGACATCTGTAATCCCAGCACTTTGGGAGGCTGAGGCAGGCGGATCACCCGAGGTCAGGAGTTCAAGACCAGCCTGGCCAACATGGCAAAACCCCATCTCTACGAAAAATACAAAAAAACAGCTGGCATGGTGGCAGGCATCTGTAATCCCAGCTACTTGGGAGGCTAAGGCAGGAGAAACGCTTGAACCTGGGAGGTGGAGGTTGCAGTGAGCCTAGATTGCACCATGGCACTCCAGCCTAGGCAACAAGAGCGAAGCTCAGTCTCAAAAAAAAAAAAGTGGGGGGGTATAACTTTAGACAGTAACATTTCTAGTTCTGAAATAGCAAACAGTGTCCAGAAATGCAGGGCAGACTGTTGTTCAGATGAGGAGACCTGCAGCACTCAGACCCATCCTCGGCCTGGCCAACATTCTGTGCCGTGGTATGGCATGGGCAGCAATACAGTGACAGCAGCATGTGCCGAAGAGAGAAAAGGTACATGGTTTAACCTACATGCCCAGTGGAAAACCACCTCAATCTGCACGCGACGGTGGCAAACCTAGCAAGCATCGCATCTTCAAGAACGCTCCTGATTTCCGAGGAAGCCAACAGGTACAGTGTGGCTCTGCGTTCCCACCCAAATGTCAATTTAAATCGTAACCCTCAGTGCTGGAGGTGGGGCCTGGTGGGAGGTGATGGCTCATGGGGGCGGATTCTCAGGAATGGCTTAACACCACCTGCTTGGTGCTACTCTCATGATCGTGAGTCTCCCTGTGGATGGGGCTGGGGTTCAGCACTGGCCTTATGGGTCGAAAACACAAGTCCCTTGACTGAATAGAAGGTGAAAGATGACTTTTTGGGAACCACGAATTCTCAAAGCATCGACACCCAGGAGAGAGAACAGGAAAACCTGAAACCTGGCTTCACTTCCAAGCTCCGGCCGAAACACTGTGCACAGACCCCCTAGGGTGGGCCAAACACTGTGCACGGACCCCCTAGGGTGGGCACTGCAGGGATGGGATGGGGCAGCTGCCGGGGATCAGACAGAGCAGGGGGCTGCACCCACGTAAGATGGGCCCGGGTTTACCTTCAGGGCAACCTGGTTCCTCGCTCGCGCAGCTTTGTGCAGGGCGGTCATCCCATCTTTGGCACGGAAGTCCAGGTGAGCCCCGCCATTTCTGAGAGCTTTGATGACCTCCACAACGTTGTCCAGCTGAGCGGCTAAGGTCAGGGGGGTCTCTGAGGAACCCAAACACACACACTTTAGAACCAACATTTGTCACACCGCTCACACAGCCATATTCAGATGCCCAAAACTAAGCTGAAAGAACTGCCCCCACCCCCCACCACCTCCAGGCTGTTTACAGCTCCCACCACCCGGGAACCCCAAGAGTCCAGACACACTGCCTAGTGTGGCTCAGGCACCCCATGCGATGCAGTGACACACAGGGTCACGCGCGGATCACAGGAGTGGCAGAGGCAGGGATTCAACGGGACTGCTGTGTGGGCCACAGTCCAAGAGGCTGCCCCGGTGCCCTTCCCTCTGAGTACGCAGAATCCTGTTGTGCCATCTGGGTGCTTCCCGTACAGGAGAAGTGAAGGACTAAAGCCCTCGTTAGAGACGGGAAAGGCACACAGCCACCCTTCCTCATTCAATGTCACATTTACGGGCATCTTAGGAGATGCCAGCCATGGGCTGCAGGGGCACACACACAGATAAGACACGGAGTCCGTGCCCCCTGGAGCTCCCGATCTGGGTAAGTGGAAACTTTCCTTCATCAACGCGGTGCAGGATGACCCAGGAGGGAGGGCAGGGGCCCAGCAGACAGAAGGATGCCGCCTGCCTTTGTAGGGACAAGGGTCCCGTGCAGATGACCCTGAACCAGTCTGCAGCTGAGCGCGGCTAAGGACATCAGTATCTATGACAACAAATCTTTCCATCCATCTTCATCTTCCTAATGGGCTCACCATGGCCACTGCTAAGCATGAGGAACTATTTTGCTGTGGTTCATATGAGAGGCTCTTAATGTTCCAGAAAAGTGCACAGAGTACCAGGACAACACGCAAGTTCCCATGACCCAGAAACACCAACAGTGAATATTCACTCGGTCTCGAAGCACATTCCAGTGACGGAAGACTTCGGATGCCTTCCACGGGGGGTGTGCCTTGCTGACCCCTCACCCCTTCCCACCACCCTCCATCCCAGAAAGGGCACCTGCCTCGCGAGTGTGCACTGACTATTCCCATCTATTTTTAATTCTGATGTTTACTTATCCACAAATGGGTACCATCCTGAGGACTTTTAAAATTCACCCTAGGAACCACTCTGCAGCTTGCCACTTCGTGGTGAGATGCACAGGCTTAACCCCTCCACGTCAGGAGTGTGCCGTGTGTAGACACGACAGCATCTTCATTCATCCCCTCTCCATGTGAAAAGCAGGCTTCCTGTCTTCCCCAGCTAGGAAGACTGGAAGCTCAACAAGCATAACCTCAGAAGTGGCCCCAGTCTCCCTCAACGTGAACAATGGGTGGGAGTAAAAACATCTGTAATATTTTGAGATAACCTCAGAGACATGCAGACCCTCCAACTAGAGGCTGCCCAGCAGCCAGGTGGCTCCAAGGATGAGCAGATGTGCTTCGAAAAGTTGAGAAGTGGGGGCTCCTGGAAGCGCAGCAGGAGGGCACTAGCCACAGCTCTTTGTCCTGACACTGGGAGGTAGCACAGCAATGGGGGGGTGGGGGGGTAGGAGGCAGGAGGAGTGTAAGTGTTTAAGACAGCTGCTGCTACCCAGCGGGCACAGGGCAGTGCAGGCTGGAGCATGTGTACGCTGGTGTATATGTGCACACCTGTGTGCGTGCCTGTGTGCGTGTGTGCATGCCTGTGTGTGTGGGCATGCCTGTGTGTATGTACGCCTGTGTGTGCATGTGCATGCCTGTATGTGTGTGCATGCCTGTGTATGCATGTGCATGCCTCTGTGTGTGTGTGCATGACTACGTGTATGTGTGCATGCCTGTGTGTGCCTGTGTGCATGCCTGTGTGTGTGCCTGTGTGTGTGCCTGTGTGTGCGTGCCTGTGTGTGCCTGCCTTTATATATGCACACCTGTATGTGTGTGCACATGCCTGTGTGTGCATGCCTGTGTGTATATGCATGCCTCTGTGTGTGCATGCCTGTGTGTATGTGTGCATGCTTGTGTGTGCGCGCGCATGCCTCTGTGTGTGTGCATGTCTGTGTGCCTGTCTGTGTGTGTACATGCCTGTGTGCATGCCTGGGTGTATGTGCACATGCTTGTGTGTGTGCGTGCCTGTGTGTGTGTGTGCATGCCTGTGTGTGTGCATGGCTGTATGTGCGCATGCTTGTGTGTGTGTGCATGCCTGTGTGTGCATGCATGCCTGTGTGTGCGTGCCTGTGTGTGCATGCATGCCTGTGTGTGCGTGCATGCCTGTGTGTGTGCATGCCTCTATGTGTCTGCATGCCTCTGTGTGTGCATGCCTCTATGTGTCTGCATGCCTGTGTGCATGTTTGCGTGTGCATGCCTCTGTGTGTGTGCATGCTTGTGTGCATATCCATGTGTGTGTGCTCCTGGGTGCATCCTAGTGTCCAAGATCAATGGGGCTGCAAAAATCAAATGACTGGGCAAGCAATTCTTCCTATGAGGGGGAGTGACTGGTGTCAACAAAACCCAGCTCTTTCCCCAAAGGGCTGGGGGGCCTCCAGCAGGTTTTTTAGAAGATGATAGTTCAGGAGGCTGGGGATGCTCAGAAGGAAACCATCACGTGAAAGAAGACCACAGACGTATCACAGGTGTAGGAAACAACCTCACTGAAAGGGATGGGGAAAGAACTGCTGACCTCGGTAGCTCCAGACATGAATGGAGTCTGTAAGACTAAAGGCAAAAGGAACAGAATAGATAAAGCTGGGTTATAAGTCAACCAGAAAGTGAGTGCAGCCACATCGATAGAAGTAAGCAAGGGATTCAAAAGTGAATGGGAGGAAGGGGCCGATCTTGCAATGCAGACAAATTCCAAGCAATTCGCATCACTTCTTTGTCCTCAGGTGGTGGCGTGTAGCCTCCATTCCCCCGACCCCTTATGCGTGGGCTGTGTACAGTGGCTTCCTTCTGAGAGCACAGTGTGGAAAAGGGAAAAATGGGAGCATCTCTCCGTGGGGAAACCTGATGCACACAAGCTCAGCCAGGAGATGGGGGCAGCATCGCCCACGATGAGCCATGCCAACAGGACAGGCCCTCGGCACCGGGCGATGAGAAAGGCATTTCCCTCTGTGCTCCTCCTCCCCACAACCACAGCCCTGTCTAATTGTGAAAACACCAGATGGATCCCAATAAGGGGCACCCTACAGACACCTGACCAGTCCTCCTCTGAAACTGTCCAGGTCATCACCAACAGGGAGAGCCTGGGAAACGGTCACCGCCCAGAGAAGCCCAGGGAGACGAACGAGGGAACGTTGTGTGGGAACCGGGGTGGGGCCTGGGGACAGAAAAGGACCAGCAGATAAATGCTAATGAGAGAAGAAAAAAAATGTGGACTTCAGTTAATAATAATGCATCAATATTCGTTCTCTAATTGTGAGAAGCGTACCAAACTGGAGTAAGATGCTGATAAGGGGGGAACCTGGGTGTAGGATATACGGAAATTCTCTGTACTATCTTGGCACTTATTCTGTAAGTCCAGAACTGTTCTAAAATGAAAAGTTTGTTTAAAAATGCCTCCTGGCTGGGCATGGTGGCTCAAGCCTGTAATCCCAGCACTTTGGGAGGCCGAGACGGGCGGATCACAAGGTCAGGAGATCGAGACCATCCTGGCTAACACGGTGAAACCCCATCTCTACTGAAAAAATACAAAAAACTAGCCGGGCGAGGTGGCGGGCGCCTGTAGTCCCAGCTACTCAGGAGGCTGAGGCAGGAGAATGGCGTAAACCCGGGAGGCGGAGCTTGCAGTGAGCCGAGATAGTGCCACTGCACTCCAGCCTGGGTGACAGAGCGAGACACCGTCTCGGAAAAAAAAAAATTGCCTCCTGGCCATTGTGCGGGTTAATAGATTTAATGTAAAAAATGCTGCTGCTCAGACTGGCAGAAAATGTTTGTGAAAAGCATATAAAATACTTGTAGCCAAAATATACAGAGAACCCTTAAAACTCACCAACAAGCAAGCAAACCACCCAACTAAAAGAAGGATAAAATATTTAAATGGATACCTCACAACAGAAGATATTCAGATGGCAAACTCAGACATGAGAAGATGCTGCACACTGTATGTCATTAGGAAACTGCAAATTAAAGCAACAATTAGAGGCTGTGTTCAGTGGCTCATGTCTGCAATCGCAGCACTTTGGGAGCCAAGGCAGGAGGATCATTTGAGCCCAGGAGTTCAAGACCTGCCTGGGCAACATAAGGCCTCGCCTCTACTAAAAATTTTAAAAAGTACCAGGCATAGTGGCACACGCCTGTAGTCCCAGTTACTCAGGAGGCTGAAGTAGGAGGATCACTTGAGCTGAGATCAAGTTTTCAGTGAACCATGATCACACCACTGCACTCCAGCCTGGGAGACAGAGTAAGTCCCCGTCTTGGAAAAAAAAAAAAAAAAATACCTCGACGCAATTGTCAGAATGATGAAAATCTAGAACACTGACATCAAATGCTGGTGAGGATGTGGAGCAACAGGAACTCTCAACATTGCTGGCAGGAGTGCCAAATGGTGCAGTCACTTTGGAAGACAGTGTGACGAGTTCACACACAAGTAAACATGCACATACTCCACGATCCAGCAACTCAGCTCCTAGGTGTCTCCCTGAATGAGCTGAAAACTTACGCCCACACAGAAATCTCAGTGTTAGTGTTGACAGCAGCTTTATTCACCATTGCCCAAAACGGCAAACAATCCAGAGGTCCTTCAGTAGCTGAGTGGATAAATTATCCGTGACACATGCAGACAGCAAGATGCTGTTCAACACTAAAGAGAGACGAGCTGTCAAGCCACGACACAACACGAAGGAAGCTTAAATGCATATTGCCAAATGAATGAAACATCTGAAAAGTCTGCATGCTGTGTGATTCCAACTTGATGACATTCTAGAAAAGGCAAAACTACACAGCCAGTGGTTGGTCAGGCGCGGTGGCTCGTGCCTGTAATCCCAGTACACTGGGAGGCCGAGGCGGGCAGATCTTGAGGACAGGAGATCGAGACTATCCCGGTTAACACGGTGAAATCCCGTCTCTACTAAAAATACAAAAATTAGCTGAGCGTGGTAGCACACGCCTTCGTCTCAGCTACTCAGGAGGGTGAGGCAGGGGAATCGCTTGAACCCGGGAGGCAGAGGTTGCAGTGAGCTGAAATCATGCTACTGCACTCCAGCCTGGGTGACACAGCAAGACTCCGTCTCAAAAAAAAAAAAAAAAATCAGTGGTTGTGAGGGGTTAGACGGCAAGGGAGGGATGGATAGGTGGAGCACAGAGCAGTTTTAGGGCAAGGAAGCTAGGCTGTGTGATTCTATAACGATGGGTACAGGACAGGATGCATCTGTCCAAACCCACAACATGAGCAGCACCAAGCACGGACCCTCATGTAAACTACGGACTTCAGTTATTGTAACAAATGCCCTAAACCAGTGCAAGCTGTCAACAACAGGGGAGCTGGAAGTGAAAGTGCACAGGGGAAAACTCTGTACCTTCTGCCTGATTTTTCTGCCAACCTAAAACTGGGCTCTGTCCCCGACCCCAAGAGGGGCTCCTGAGGACCCTGGCCCCTGCCTCCGTGTCACCCCCACCCTCGCCACTCCCTCTACCACATTTTCCTTACTGAAGGCACGGCACCTTGCTCCATCTAAGAGCATGGCAGGGTGTGTGTAAGAAAAACCCTGAAATAATGAGACACTGTATTTGAAATAATTGGACCCTTAAAAACAGGTCTCTTTTTATAAGGAATTGTACCGAACAAACCAAAGGCACCCAAATATATTCACCAGTAGCAAAGGGAGTTATTTACTCGACGTCTTCCAGCTCCTTCATTGGCACTGGGTAATTTCTGCACCTCTCACCCTCTGCAGACGGAGGTTGACGGGGTTCCAGAACCATATTCTCTTGAATTGCCTCACCTTCCCAGGTGCTGTTAGTTCTGGGGAATCGCACTGGGTGATTCACTCAGGGGCCAAGGTGAGACTGCGGAGCATGAACTGTCAGTCATTGCACGCATCAAACAAGCCCCTTCCGCTCTTCACAACGATGCCCTGAAGGTAGTCGGTGCACCAGGACCCAGAATGTCCTTGAGGCCTCCTAACTGGGTGGTGCGGGAGGTGGGAAGGGGCTCCCCGGCGACAAAGCCCCACAGCAGCAAGAAGGGGGAGCCGGGGATGGGGGGTGGCCGAACTGGAGGAGCTCAGCCTCATAGGCAATGAGTGCACCACCGCCCTGGAAACAGATTCAGTAACTGGATTTCATCAGTGAGGTCCACACGCATCACAGGTGCTCTGCGGAATCGGGCTTCACAAAGGAACCCTCTCTTTCTGACTTCTCATCCAGATACTTAAAGAGTCGAAAGGCATTTCTAGCTTTATTAACCAGACCTCTGTTGCGGTTCCTAAGGCTTCTCTCAAATTTGGAGACAATGGTGCAAGATAAAAGGGCCAACCTAAGTTTTGTTCAAATTGTCAGGTTCACTTTCTGTTCGGGGCTTGGAAACACGACTGGTCTCATCTCAGAGGTTCCAACCAAAGCAGGAGACGAGCCCTGAGACTCTGGTGGGGGAAGTCTTTGTTTTTTTTTTAACACTACTTTCATCACCGTTACTTAATAAAATTTACATTTAGAACAGGTACCAGATGGTCGCCTGCAATCACACAGGCTGTTATGTTTTCACTGACAGGTCATTCCACTGGGATTTAATTATCTCAGTCTAGAGGGCTGCTTCTCTCTGCTCCCGCCCCATGTCCAGTCCCAAAACAGGGACATGGGGCCCAGGTCTGCAGGGCCTGGGACTGAGCAAGGCGTCATTTCCTGAGCTTAGCAAAAAGGCTGCTTTCAACTCTAAGCACAGACTCTGCTGCTCCCCAGGTGGCTTTGAGAAGTCACCAAACTCACTGTGGAGAGGCTAAAATATGGGATGGGAACATGCCCAGGCTGTGGTCGACAACCAGGAGGAAAGTGGGAATGTGAACAGCTTGTCCCCTACCTGGGTCATCCATGTCTAGCCAGGCCGGCTAATGCTAAGAGACCCCTGTTTGTCCCACTGTCTTTTCCCCCAGGAGTTGAGAGCAGGGACCTCCAAGGGCAAGCGGAGCCCAGGCTCTGCCTCTGCCCTCCGCAATGACTCAGCGACTGCTAGACTGGGCTGTGGTAACAAGATGCCAGAAGCTAGGTGGCTTAGAAGTGACAGACACGTATTGCTCACGAGGCTGGAAGTCCAAGATCAAGGTGCTGGCAGATTTGGCGTGTGTCTACCTGGCTCACAGAGGCCACCTTCTTGCTGCGGCCTCACAGGGTGGAAGGGGCGAGGGAGCTCTCTCGGCCTCTTTTGTAAGAGCACTAATCCCATTCATAAGGGCCCCACCCTCTTAATACCATCACCTAGGGGATTAGGGCTCAACAGTATGGGGGACGCAGACATCAGCCCTGGCGGCCGCTCAGCTGGGCTCTCAGAGCTTCAGATTCCTCCCAAGACAGTGGTGCCTGCAGGGGACCCCCCCTTGATTACCGAGCCGAGGCCTGGCAAGGCCCTGTTTGCTGCTGGAGCACAGCAGGTCACCAACAGACTGCAGCTATCACTCTCAAGTGCCCTTATTACTGGTAGGGTGGGTGACAGTGCCAGTCTCCCTGGGACCACCAGGCTTCCCAGGATATGGGGCATTCGGCACTAAAACCAGGGCAGTCCCAGGAAAACTGGACACATTGGTCACCCTGCCTGTTTCCTGGAGGCAGCCTGCCAGAGCCAACCCTATATTTCTCCCTCTGCGTCCAAAACCAGGAGAAAACAACATTGATTGAGCTGCTGTAGTTGATGCCGATGACAGGAACATTCTGGAAACTCTATTAAGGGTGGCACATGTCCCACAGGCTTAACCACTGATATGGTTTGGATGGGTGTCCTGCCCAAATCTCATGTGGAAATGTAATCTCCAGGGTTGGAGGTGGGGCCTGGTGGGAAGTGACTGGATCCTGGGGATGGATTTGTCATGGTTTAGCACCATCCCCTTCCTTGGTGCTGTCCTGGCAAAAGTGAGTGAACTCTTACAAGATCTGATTGTTTAAAAGTGTGGCACCTCTCTCTCTCTCCCTCTCTCCCCTTCTCACTCTCTCTCCTCCTCTGCCCGTCTCTCTCTCTCTCTCGCCCTCTCCCCTTCTCTCTCTCTCTCCCCCTCTCCCCTTCTCTCTCTCCCCCTCCCCACCTCCCTCTCTCTCTCCTGCTTTCGCCATGCGATGCGCCTGCTCTTCCTCTGCCTTCCGCCATGAGTAAAAGCTCCCAGAGGCCTCCCCAGAAGCAGATGCCACCAGTTTCCTGTACAGCCTGAAGAACCTAGAGCCAATTAAATCTCTTTTCTTTATAAACTACCCAGCCTCAGGTATTTCTTTACAGCAATGTGAAAATAGCCTGATAGCACCACACTGCTCATCTAATGCTCACCTTTTCCTGCCCTGTTATCATTCAGTTTAGGAGACAAGAGGATGGAAGCTGAGAGAGGTTCTTTAACCTGGTCTTCACACAGCCGGCTGCAGAGAAGCGGGGGGTTAAAGTCTCCTCTCTGGGGCTCTCCATGGCCTGGCATTGAGCTGGGCATTGGAAGGGTCACCTCTGCAGTTCCAACATAGGGCTCCCTGGTCCTGCACCTCTGAAGCCCAGCGTCTCTAACAGTGGTGTCATCCGTGTGGCCGGGTAGTGTCGGCGTTTCAGTCAGGAGGATGCATATCTGTCCTTCCCACTCTGCCTTCTCCTACTCTGCCTTGACAGAAACAAAGTGAAGGTGGTGTCTTCCCTGGCAACACGGGGCTCTGGCTTCTCACCAGAGCTTCCGTTTAGCTTGTCTCCCCTGATATTCGCTCTGTGTGTGCCTGAGGGTTGCTATAAGCCATTGTTATGGAATTACAGCTACCTTTGTTTCTGAGAGCACCCACCCGGGCTTACTTTTCTCTTTTCCCTCATCACCCTGGGTCCCCACTTCGCTGCCCCTCCGTCAGCACTGCTGGTTTCTCTCCTGATTTGAGAAAACAAGTGAGAATTCTTGAGACACTGGTGGCAGGCGCAGAAGTTGGGAAGCAGAGTGGTGTGAGGCCAGGGCCACCTGCGCTGTCTGCAGCCGACCCGTGGGTCTGCACTTGGCCTTCAGTTTCGGAACTTTCTGCCTTAGTTACCCCTTTTCCCTTTTTATTTGCCATACATAATGTTTTTGGCCTTACAAAAATATGTCAGTGTATATGATCGCTGTTAGTTTTACCTGTACAAAAACCTGCATACAGGCGTTTATGGCAGCTTGACCCACAATTGCCAAAAGCTGGAAGCAGCCCAGACGTCCTTTAGAAGGCGAGTGGATAAGCAAACCGCGGTACGTGGGAAAATGGAACATTGTCCAGCGCAAACAGGAAACATGCTTCCAAGCTGTGAAAGGCCTGGAGGCACCTTCCGCACGTGCTGCCAAGTGAAAGAAGCCGATCTGAAGCACACTGTGTGATTATAAGATTCCAGCTCTAGAACATTCTGGAAAAGGAGAATGTGAAAGGGTCAGCAAGGCTGGGTGTGGTGGCTCATGCCTGTAATCCCAGCACTTTGGGAGGCCGAGGTGCGCAGATCACCTGAGGTCAGGAATGTGAGTCCAGCCTGGCCAATGTAGTGAAACCCTATCTATACTACAAATAAAAAAATTAGTTGAGCATGGTAGCACATGTCTGTAATCCCAGTTACTGGGAGGCTGAGGCAGGAGAATCGCTTGAACGCGGGAGGCGGAGGTTGCAGTGAGGCAAGATTGTGCCACCGCACTGCAGCCTGGGCGACAGAGAGAGACTCAGTCTCAAAAAAAACCAAAACAAAACAAAACAAAAAGGGTCAGCAGCTGCCAGGGACTCAGGGATGAACAGGGGCACAGAGGAGCTCTCAGGCCGTGAAGCTGATCTTTATGATACTGTGATGGTGGATACAGGACATCTGGCAAAAGTGACAGAATGTACAACACCAAGCTTGAACCCTCATATAAGCTCTGGACTTTGGGATCACTCGTGGGTACAACTCCAGGCATAAATCCTCGTGTAAGCTCGACTTTAGGATCACTAGTGGGTGCTACACCAAGCACGAACCGTCGTGTAAGCTCTGACTTTAGGATCACTATTGGTTCACTGATTGTAACACATGTGCCACACTAAAGCAAGATATTACTAACATGGGAAACTGGGGGAGGGGACAATATGGGAACTCACATGCAATTTTCTGTCAGCCTAAAACTGCTCTAAAAAATCCGCTCTGCTCATTTCACAAAAGGGAGGCAGGAGAAGAGGAAGTTCTGCTTTATAGAGAAATATGAGCCACTACGAGAAGAAAAACTGATTCATAAAATTGCCGTTTGGCAACAATCAGGGGAGAACTGATTCCATAATTCTGCTTTAAATTTTAAAATTGAAAATAAGAGGCTGGGCTCAGTGGCTCACGCCTGTAATCCAAACACTTCAGGAGGCCGAGGCAGGACGACTGCTTGAGCCCAGGAGGTTGAAGACCAGCTTGGGTCACATGGGGAGACCCTCATCTCTACAAAAAAATATAAAAATTAGCCCAGAGGCTTGTCATCGTGAGAATATTTCAGAACATTCATAAGGTAACTCTGTGCTACTGTCTCCACGGATCAGGCTCCCAAGCCGTTTCTACTCAGTTCTGGGAAACACGGTCAGGTCTTTCTCCTTTAATTCTGCTGCTTCGCAGTGGTTCACAACAACTATGGACTTTCTGCATTGGCACCGGCCTAATCCAGAATTCCAGCGGCAGAATTTCGAGTATGGTGGCATGTACCTGTAGTCCCAGCTATTCAAGAGGCTGAGGCGGGAGGATCAACTGAGTTCAGGAGGTCAAGGCTGCAGTGAGCTGTGATCGTGCCAGCCTGGGTGACAGAAGGAGATCCTGTCCCAAGAAGAAGGAAGGGGAGGGAAGAGGAGGGGAGAGGCCAGGCGCGGTAGCTCACACCTGTAATCCCAGCACTTTGGGAGGCCGAGGCCGGTGATCACCTGAGCTCAGGAGTTTGAGACCAGCCTGGGTAACATGGCAAAACCCCATCTCTACAAAGAATAGCTTGGCGTGGTGGCACATGCCTGCAGTCCCAGCTACTTGGGAGGCTGAGGTGGGAGAATCACCTGAACCTGGGAGGTCAAGGCTGCAGGGAGCTGAGATTGCGCCACTACACTCCAGCCTGGGTAACAGAGGGAGACCCTGTCTCAAAAAAAAAAAAAAAAAAAAAAAAAAAAAAAAGGAAAGAGGAGGGGAGGGGTAATGATTTCTGTCGAGGCCAAAACCAAAACAAAATAAACCCCCAACCTCTGTGTGTGCTCATCGTCTCCCTGGGTGATGCAGGGAAGTGTCCTGTAAGGAAGCACGCACGCATTCTGTCTTTGAGCACCAGACCCACCGGGGCCCCGTCCCAGGCCCCGGCCCCACGGGTCTCTGCCTTTGCTGGAGACCCTAGAACGCCTGTCCTTAAGTGAGTGATCTTTCCCAGGAGCCACTTGTCAGGGACCTGATGACAGCAGGAGTTCCTGTGTCTTCTCTGGGTTTGGTCCTTGTCATCAGTAAACCAGCCCGGAGGCTTGTCATCATGAGAATATTTCAGAACTTTCGAAAGGTAACTCCGTGCTACCATCTCCACGGAACAGGCTCCCGAGCCGTCTCTCCTGAGTTCTGGGGAACGTGGTCAGGTCTTTCTCCCTCTTTAATTACGCACCTCCACAATGGCTCTAACAACTATGAACTTGATGTTTGGCACCGGCCTAATCCAGGATTCGAGTGGCAGCAGCTTTAACTCCAGGCAGGGCCCAGAGAAATCGCTGCTTACCTGTTCAGAGTCTGCACTGATGCGTTTTTAGCAGCAAATTGAGGGTCTATTCTGGAATAACAGTCATTTCAGAACTCTTAAAGTCAAGACACCAACAAGAGTCTGGTGAAGGAAGCCGGGGGAGGCCTGGCTTGGGACGGGGGCCAATTACAGCGGGCACATGAGGAAGAGAGGAGCACAGCAGCTCAGAAGGGACTCCCAGCCTCCTTCTACTGCCGGCCAGGCCAAGGCGAGACAGAGGGCCACGCTGCCTGGTTACCCCACAGCAGCATTAGAAACAGCCCTGGATGAGGCCAGGATGAAGACATAAGTGGCTCTGCCAGGATGGTGGGAGCCACGGCCAAAGGCTGTCTCCAGGGAGAGTCCGGGTCAGCAGCTCAGGATGAAGGCTGCCCGTGGAGGTGCTCCGAGGCTCAAGGTCAAGCTCAGGAGCCCCTGGGTCCATTTACTTTCACAGCCTCAGATGGAAAGGGCTCAAGTCCTCACAGAGCCAGGAGCTGGTGCAGAGGCCATCGCCAGAGAGAAACTGCCACGTCAGCGCAGCACAGAATGCGTCCACATCGGGGAAGGCCGACTGGCCAGGGCTCTCCCGAGCTGCCTGCAGACCTGCACGCTCTCCGTCACACCACCATGCCCGGGTCAGGCCTCTCTGCTTCCCACCTCAGCTCCTCTCCTCCTCCCACTGCCGGCCCCACGGCTGAGGGCCACCACTCACATAAGATGAAGCCCTGCAGCTGCCCACCACCCTCCAGATGCCCTGCAGGCCTAGACTCTACTACTCCTGCCTGCCACATGCCCTTGTCCCCATCACTGCCTTTCCGCTCTCCTCCTCTCCAGATGTCCCCAGCAACACAAGCCCCACTCAGCCTCCTGCTTCATGCCATCAGCTGGGACTGCCCAGACCTCCAGCGAAAGCTCGGCCTTGTCCACGTCACTGCCCTGCACACAGACCCTCAGGCTTCCCTGACTCATGGAGGATCGGCGCAGGGCCTGGGGCCTGCTCAGCTGTAGACGGGCACTCACCTTCCTATCCTTTCCCTACCCGCTGGGTGCACTCTGCCCCTCCGAGCCACGCTCATGCAGTCCTGCCTCCTGATGTCACAGGCATCAAAGCTCCCGTGCCGGCTCCTCCTGCCGCTCACAGTGAAGCCTAAGAGACACAGACAACTGCAAAGAGGCAAGGACAGTCCTCCAGCAGTGCTCAGGCAGAGGTGTGCAGGCTGGATCCACACCCAGCAGCGTCTCCCCCGGCGTTCAGAGGTCTGAGGGGTTCCCACAAATGATGAGAAAGTGGCATCCTTCAGTTGACAAACACATTTGTTGTGTATTTTATATTTTGGAGGTGTGACACCAGTACGTGACGACGGCACACCATGCGGGGGCCAGAAGCAGGGCTGGCACACTCAAGACAAGAGGGGAGGGAGGTGCCCACTGCCCTGAGCCCAGGAGGAGTGTTCCCAGCCCAGGATAGCCCACCTGAGGGGGCATACTCTGAGTTGCTATGGAGACCCTCAGCTCCGCCTCTCTTGGTTCTCCATAAGACCTAACCTCTGCCTGCCAACTCCAGCTGGTGCCCTGCTGGCAAGGGACTGTCACCTGGGGTGACAGTGCTCACACCCAGGGACAGTGGGTGATGTCTGGAGACACTGTTGGTTGTCACAACTAGGTGTTGCTATTGACGCTGAGTGGAGGCGGGGGCTGGCACTGAACCCTTTGGTGCACAGGACGGTCACGCTGCAAAGACACACTCGTGGAACCACCAAGGGCCTGGGCTGTCTTTCCCGACCGATGCTTAGAGGCCCACACTCGTTAGGAATGCGGTTTCCAGCAGGGGAATAAGAAGATGCGTGTGTGCAGATGCCTGTCTGCTGGGCTGCCCGTGCCCAGCGGAAGGCAGAAACACACATCCTCCGCCTTTACAAACATATGTGTCTCCAAAGATCCAAGGCTGGCACACAGGGGCACAACACATGCGTGTCATCTGCTCATTCATTCACTTCCTCAACAATTCTGCACTGAGCACCTGCCGTGCTCCAGGCCCCGTGCAAGACGCTGGGGATGCCCCATGGACAAGACGGACTCAGCCCCTGCTGACTGAGAAGCCAGGAGAGTGAGAATGCACCTGTAAACACCAAGCAAAACCAAGTAAAACGTAACGGCCGCGTCATTCACGGGTAGCCTGAGCAGCGGGCTGGCCTTTTCTATGCTTCCGTAAAGCCTGGTAAGGTCCCCTCTAGCGAGTGCCCACCTCCGGTCTCGAGGTCGTGGAAATTGGGATCCAGGCCTCGGTCCAGCATCTTGGCGATCTTCTCCACCGAGCGATGCTGAATGTGATCCATGCATTTCTTCAGATTGGTCTAGAAGGAAAAACAATACAATTCGAACATCTTTATAAGAAATGTCCCAACCTGAGTAACGAAGTAAGACCCCATCTCTACAAAAAAATCAAAAAATTATGGCCGGGCGCGGTGGCTCAAGCCTGTAATCCCAGCACTTTGGGAGGCCGAGACGGGCTGATCACGAGGTCAGGAGATTGAGACCATCCTGGCTAAGATGGTGAAACCCCATCTCTACTAAAAAATACAAAAAACTAGCCGGGCGAGGTGGCGGGCGCCTGTAGTCCCAGCTACTCGGGAGGCTGAGGCAGGAGAATGGCGTAAACCCGGGAGGCGGAGCTTGCAGTGAGCCGAGATCACGTCACTGCACTCCAGCCTGGGCGACAGAGCGAGACTCCGTCTCAAAATAAATAAATAAATAAATAAATAAATAAATAAATAAATAAATAAAAATTAAAAATTAGCCAGATGTGGTGGAACACGTGATTCCAGCTACTCGGGAGGCTGAGGCAAGAGGATCACCTGAGCCAAGGCTGCAGTGAGCTGTGTTCATGCCACTGCACTCCAGCCTGGGCAACAGAGCAAGACCTGTCTCAAGAAAGAAAAACAAATGTCCTTCCAGGGTCTGGGAAAGTTCCTGACTGGTACACTCGGGAGACCCACTCTCGCCAGGGCGCACTGCAAGCCCTGAGGCTCCTGGAGCTGAGGCTTTTGGAACCACAGGCTGAGCACAGTGTCTGGCACAAGGCAAGTCCTGGATGAATGTTTAAATCATCAGCCTGTCCTGGATGAATGTTTAAAATCCCCTCACTCTTCACCATCCTGGTGCTACGGACTTACTGTGTGCATCCCCCAAAAATTCCTAAGTTGAATAATCTCCGACGTAATAGCATTGAGAGGTAAGGCCTTTGGGAGGTGACAAAGTCAGGAGGGTGAAGCCCTCGTGAATGGGAGTAGTGTCACTACAGAAGACGTCCCAGAAAGCTCCCTTGCCCCTTTCTCCCGCGTGAAGGCAGAGCAAGACGATGGCCATCCCAACCAGGAACTAGGCCTTCGCCAGATGCTGAACCTGCCGATGCCACGATCTCAGACTTCCAGCCTCCAGAATGGTGAGAGACACACTTTTGTGGTTTATAAGTTACCCAAGGTATTTCGTAAAAGCAGCGCAAATGGCCTCAGATACTTTGCTGAGAGCTACGGATGTTCCTCTGCTTTTGGAAGAGACAGCCGGGCTGCTGGAGCACTTTTCAAATCTCCAGTTTCCAGGGCCAGCCTCCTGCCTCCATCGCCACAGAGTGAGGCCCGCGGATTGGTATTTAACCCACTTTGTGGTGAACCCCGTGGCCACACAGGCAGAAAACAGCGAAGCCTGGTCCCCGAGTGGCTCAAGGTGAAGGGCGGGGCTCATTTGCTGTGAGGTCATGATGGTCCGCAGCTCAACCTGACGGGGTGGGAACTTTCCTACCCTCCCAGCCTCGCTGTAAGAAAAGTCATGATCCTCTGCCCATCCAGAGCCAGCCTGGGCTGTCTGAGCAGGACTGTGGGACTTGGCACCCCTCTGCCTGCTGCGTCTAACACTCCTCACCAGCCTAATTCTTTGTCCCTACTCTGTACCTCTCTCAAAATAAAGAAAGGGGACAAAGGTGGCTTCTGACACAGCAGGTTCCTGGGCCTCTCAGCCTCCTGGCACAGGTGGGATTTCCACCTGACCGTTTTCTGTAGAGTCCAGAACCAGACCTGATCCAATGCCCCAAAACGCACGACCTACACATGATGTCACTGAAACCCTGCATTGTTATTTACAAATCAGCATTTTTAAAATTCACAAATACGTTTTTATCTGCACATCAGAGGGTGATTAAAAAAAAAAAAACCCAGAAGCACCCAGACCTTGCTGTCTGAATGCCGCTTTCCAGGCAAACTCCAGGGCAGAGGCAGGGGAAGGATAGGAAGAGCCCAGAGCATCTTGTGCCAGAAAGTGGCCGGTGCGTCCAGGATGCTGGGGACGCGCCACAGGGCAGAGCACCAGAGGAAGGGCAACTGCCGGCCACATCTGGACAACCTGAGCACAAAAATCAATAATGATAATGACAGATTAGAACCCAGTGAGTACAGTAAGAATCCCGCCGGGCACAGTGGCTCACGCCTGTAATCCCAGCACTTTGGGAGGCCGAGGTGGATGGATCACCTGAGGTCAGGAGTTTGAGACCAACCTGGCCAACATGGCAAAACCCCATCACTACTAAAAATACAAAATCGCCAGCCATGGTGGTGCGTGCCTGTAATCCCAGCCACTCGGGAGGCTGAGGCAGAAGGATCGCTGGAACCCGGGAGGCAGAGGTTGCAGTGAGCCAAGATTATGCCACTGCACTGAAGCCTGGGCAGCACAGCAAAACTCTGTCTCAAACAAACCAACCAAACAGAATCCTTGCATCCATCTGATGTAAGAAGTGGGGGCAGCCAAACAAAACCCGAGCGGATCCTGCTGGCTGAGAAAGCCATTGGTGAGCTCGCAGCTGCAGGGAAGCTCACCTGGAGAGCACCAGGGCCCTCGAAGGGAAGCGCTTCAGGCAGCTGCCCCGACTCTCCACCCCATGCTCTGCAGGGAATGCTCTTGGGCTCTCCTTAGGAACAGCACCAGGGGCCGGGACAAAAGCCTCCTGGGTATTACAGATTCCTCCTCCTGTCAGTTAAGCAAACTGCTCGGCCCACATACCCTATGCCTCAGACCCCTCTCCATGCCTCCTCCTCAACTCACACAGCACCCTGAGAAACAGCAGGGTGTCCGTGGCGTGGATGTCTTATGTGGGACTCTGAGCTCAAGGCATAGTGCATTCTGCCAGGTTGTGAACACCGTGTGCAATGCCCTTGCTGCTCACCTGCAGTCTAACTTCAGTGCAGTTTACGTCAACAGCACTTTCACAAGGTTTTTCCTGAAGCAACAACAGCAGAACACTAATACGGGACTCGGCATGGACCCTCTTCCCTCCACCACGCCGTGCGTCTAGATCCCACTCTCTTCGGAGCTACCGCTTTTGATCCTCCCTGTAGCAGCCAGTGGGATCTGCCCCCCCTTCCCCGAGCCCCCACAGCCACAACAAGCAGCCCCTGCTGCTTCCCGGGTGGGTCTCCGCAGTGTGCACCGTGGCGGCCGGTCTGCCTGTACATCCCAGACTGGCCACATGCCACGCCAGGTACACAGCAGGTGCCCCTGGAAGCGGAGTGTCTAAAGATAACACAACAAGATAACAACGAGGACGCCGTACGTGTAAATAACAGCCCGTTCCCTGCATACCTTTGTGTGGAGCTTGGCCAACTGTTTCTCATCGAGACTGGCTTGTTTATACACCCGCTTCTTGTATCGAAACTGGCACAGGGGAAAAAAAAAAAAGAGAGAAAGAAAACAGGTCAATGCTTCACACAGCTGTTCAGAGGGAAAATGGGCCTGTTCCTTGGCTATGTCATAGAAGACGGGGAACCCCACAGCAAACTCTTCCAGTTTTAAATAAATGACTGGTATTTGCACCCCAGAGCCTACAACATCCTAAGCGTCACGTTTGCCAAGATTCTGCAGCAGTTTAGCCAAAAAACCATAAAAAGAAACAGGAGCAAGGGGAAGGGAAGATCCTGCAGGTGAGGAGCTGGGGGTCTCCCACCCGGTGATGGGCTCCCCAGCTAACGGGATGGTGACGGTTCCTCCCGGGGGAATCGATCAGTTCTCGACAAGGCATTTTTGGTAAACAAGGATGCTGCTCCAAACACCAGGTTTTTCTCCTACATCGTCCACCTTAGTTAAAAGACACCTTAGAAGCCCCACCTGGGAAAGGCCCCACCTCCTGTACTCCCGCAACCTCCACCCAGAACGCTGGAGCTACTGTTTTTCCCTGCAAACAGCAGCGCCTCCTTTGAACTGGAAATTACATCATTGCATGGACCGAGGGGCATGTCTTCCTCGGATGTAGGGAGTAAGCAACACTGTCGGAGCGGGCTTGGTGGGTCTCTAAAACACCTCCTCCCTCCCCCAGCACCCCGCTGGGCTGGAGATGCTGCAGAAGGTCTGGGAAGGACACTGAGCATTTAGGAGTCTCAGCAGTTTGGAGTCGGGACCTCTGTTTCAATCCCAGCCCTAACGCTCTCAACTCACAGGGTAACTCAGGGCTGGGCACTTTCCTGTCTCACCTCAGTTTCCTCATCTGCCCCATGGGGATAACAGCACCACCTCCCAGAGTGGCCCGAGCATTGAATGCAAGCCTCCTGGCACAGACCTGCCACTAGACAAGTCCACTTTCTCTCTCCCTCCTTACTGCCCTTGATGCCGTCACCCTGCACGGTTACACGTGTGCTCAGGGCCAGCAAAAACTGCCCCTGGGTAAAATGACAGTGCAGAGTAGTGGGTGGGTGAGCTCATCCTGAAACCGAAAGCCGCATCTCATGGAACGCTTCCAAATAAACAACCCTATTCTCCTTTTTCCACCATGCCAGACAAAACGGCTATTTGACAAAAGACAAAATTCTTGTGCACAGACTGATACTTGTAGGGTTTTGTTTTCAAGTGCCAAAATAAACCAGCTGTGAAATCAGACAGTTCTGTGAAATGCAGGCTGCACAGAGTTTGGGGAGACAGTGTGCTGGTCAGAAGGGCACGCATTCATTTCCCAGAACAGAGCAGGTAGGAAGAGCTACAGGCCCATTTTAGAATTTCCACCTCTGATTCTAGATTCCAGGACAGCAGGTTCTGTGTGTCCATGCCCTGGAACCAATCACGCCTCTGGTCCAGATTTCAGAAGCCGCTGAGAATGATGCCAGGTGCCTTCTCAGGCTCACAATCATGTGGCTAAGCCTAAAAGTCTCAGGGAATTCAATTCCACGGGTCCCCTTTCCAGATATAAAATAATCCGCTCAGGCCTATAGCATCTCTGGGCAGGAGGGTAAAGTATTCAAGCGGGGAGTGTTTATTCCAGAGTCATAAACATTTATAGCCCGTGACTACAGAGGACACCGGCTTAGAACCACAAATCCTTTTTCTTGCTATTTCTCCAACGTTTCATAAGCAGCCCACCCTATTATGCTGAAATTATCTGAAGCAAAGAGCCCAGACTGATGCCTGCCCCTAATGTGTCAATTCCTGGGTCAATCTCAGCCTTTGCAGTGGGTCACCTGGTGGGACAGTGGCCTGGGGAGATGAATAAACCTAAGTACCAGCAACAATTTTGGCCAGGCATGGTGGCTCACACCTGTAATCCCAGCACTTTGGGAGGCCAAGGCAGGTGGATCACCTGAGGCCAGAAATTTAAGACCAGCCTGGCCAACATGGTGAAACCCGTCTCTACTAAAAATACAAAAATTAGCTGGGCATGGCATGGTGGTGGGCACCTGTAATCCCAGCTACTCAGGAGGCTGAGGCATGAGAATCACTTGAACCCAGCAGGCGGAGGCTGCAGTGAGCCGAGATCACACCACTGCAATCCAGCCTGGGTGACAGAGCGAGACTCGGTCTCAAAAGCAAAACAAAACAAAAACCAAACAGAAAGTATCAGCAACAATTTCATGACAATGAAATCAGAGCAGCAGCTGCAACGTCAATCTGGGGACTTGTGGATGGCCAGACTCACAACACACACACTGTTCCATGAATACCTTCTCTGGCCCTCACCACCACTCCCGGACGTCACCACTAACATTCACTAGATGACCGGGAATCTGGGGCTCAGAGAGCGTGGGTGGCTGGCTCGAGGTTGCACAGCTACAGGTACTGGGGCCAGATGCAGAGGCGGCTCCCAGATTCTCTGGTCTTCTCGCCCAGTTTTCCTGCTGTTATGGATATGATCAGCCCCTGAAATGAACTGCGTGGATTTATTCTTCCTGATCCATCACCTCCCACTGGAGTGTAAGGTCTGTGGGATCAGCACCTTGACTTTACTGTGCCTGAAGTATCTGATCCTTAGTTGGACCTCAATGACAATTTTTTTCCCAATGGATACCCATTTTACAGATAAGCAAACTGAGGCCAGGACCCATGAGTGATTTGCTCTAAACCACCCAACTTCCAAGTGGCATCTCATCTTTTTCTCCACCGAAACCCCTCCCCGAATCTGACACATGGTCCACACTGGGGATCCCAACAACCTCAGCCTCAACGTCACAACGGAACCGAGAAACATGCAGACGCAGCATCGCCTTAGTCCTGGGTGGACGTCCATGACATCTCGGGCTTCAGGGGAATCTCTAGTCACCGAGTGGAGAACCCACTGAGGCTGCTCAAGAGTCAGCTGCAATTACACACATGCAGCCTCTCGCTGTTGACTAAGCTAAAGTGAGTGCAATCACTGAACGATGCCAACATGCTGTGCAGGAGTAGAAATGACCCGTTTCCGGCTTCTCTTAACTGACATAACCCAACACATATACACTACAGGAAACGCTGCCTGTAAACTTGGGGCACAGCAAGCCCAGGTCAGAAAGGCAGAGACAAGGGTCATGCCTCATGTGGAAACGTGTCAGGGCTGCCCCATCTTATGGATCGGCCACTTCTGAAGGGAGGCCCAGGCGCTTGTGGCTGCTGACGGCAGCACAAAGAGCCCTGATCACCCGGACAGGAAGCGGAAGCAAAGCTGTGCTGTTGAGAACAGCTGGATGGCCACAGCCACCCTGTTACCCAAGGACTCAGAGATGAATTGGGGAATGGCATGGTTTGAATGTATGTCCCCTCCAAACCTCATGTTCAAATGTGATCCCTGGTGTTGGAGGTGGGGCCCGGTGGGAGGTCTTTGGGTCCTGGGGCGGATCCCTCCTGAAGGGCCTGGTGCACTCCCCAAGGTAGTAAATCAGTTCTCATTCTGTTAGTTCATGGGGGAGCCAGGAACTACTCCTCCCCTGCTCGCTCCTGCACCCGCTCTGGCCACCTAACACCTGCTCCTGCTTCACCTTCTGTCACGAGAACAAGCTCCCTGAGGCCTCGACGCCGAGCCGATGCTGGCACCACATTTTCTGTACAGCCTGCAGAACCGTGGGCCAATTAAACCTCTTTTCTCTCAGCCAGTCTCAGGTTTTTTTGCTGTTGTTTGTTTGTTTTTGTTTTTCAGACAGTTTCACTCTTTCAGACAGTTTACACAGAGTTTCAGGTTGGAGTGCAACGGTGCCATCTTGGCTCACTGCAACCTCCACCTCCAGAATTCCAGTGATTCTCCTGCCTCAGCCTCCCAAGTAGCTGGGATTACAGGTGCACATGACCACATCCAGCTAATTTCTGTATTTTTAGTAGAGATGGGGTTTCACCGTGTTGGCCAGGCTAATCTCAAACTCCTGACCTCAGGTGATCCACCCACCTTGGCTTCCCAAAGTACTGGGATTACAGGCGTGAGCCACCTCACCCAGACAGTTATTTCTTTATAGCAATGAAAGAAGACTACCGTGAGGAACACGATATAATTTAAAAATTCCTTCTGTGTCCCTGATTCCTGGCAGAGTTCCTAAAACCCTTGGAATGTCCTCGGTGATAAGAGTATCTCTGGAGCACTAATGAAATGACTCTCAACTCCCAGGCAGCTTCCAGGATGGGGACTGGTGGCCGGAAGGATCAGACCATGACTTGAGGGTCAGGATTCCCAGCCTCCCTGCTGACCAGCAGGATGGAATCGGATCACCATGGTCAGTGATTTCATCCTATGTAATGAAACTTCCATAAAAATCCCTCAACAACGGGGCCAGGAGGCTTCCGAGCTGACAAGCACATCCACATGCTGGGAGGGTGGCGCACCCCCAACTCCACAGGGACGGAAGCTCCTGCAGGCTGGGCCCTCCCGACCTCGCCCAGTGCACCTCTTCATCAGCTGTGTGTTTGTACACTTTGTAATAAGCCAGGGGTAGTAGTTAAAATGCCTTCTTAGGTTCTCTGAGCTACTCTAGCAAGTGATCGAACCCAAAAAGGGGGTGGTGGGAACCCCTAGTTCACAGCCAAATGGGACAGAAGTGTGGGTGGCCTGGGGACTTGACGTTTATGGAGGGCCGTCTTGTGGGACTGAGCCCTTAAACTTGTAGTTAGTGTCAGAACTGAATTAATTCTTGACATCCAGCTGGTGTCTGGATAGGTGGAGAAGGAGAACACACCATCCATTAGGCGCTGGGAGGGAAAAACGTAAAACCCCTCAGAGAAGCATGGGGAGCCCCGTTCTGCATGCTCAGGACCCACGGTCCTGGTTATGAAAGCCTGAATCAGACCTATGGTTTATTATTCACAGCAAGATTTCTCTCCACGGATTCTTTGAATCTGCAGTGAAAAAAAAATTATAAAAGTTGTATAACAGTGTGAGATTCACGGCAAAATCAGATGGAACCTTTTATTAGTCCATTTACACACTGCTATAAAGAAATACCTGAGACTGGGTAATTTATGAAGCAAAGAGGTTTAATTGACTCACAGTTCCATAGGGCTGCGGAGGCCCCAGGAACATTATAGTCACGGCAGAAGGTGAAGAGAAAGTAAGCACCTTCTTCACAAGGCAGCAGGAGAGAGACGAGCAAAGGAGGAACTTCCAGACACTTAGAATAAAACCATCAGATCTCGTGAGAACTCACACTCACCATCATGAGAACAGCATGGGAAGCCGCTATGATCCAACCACCTCCCTCCCTCAATACATGGGGATTACAGGTTCCTCCCTCAACACGTGGGGATGACAATTAGAGGTGAGATTTCGGTGGGGAACACAAGCCAAATGATGTCAAACCTCAAGACCCCAGATTGATTTTTAAATGTGAGGATAATTTCCCAACGCAAATGGAATTTGTCTCCCCCCACCACCGTGTCTCCCCCACCCACCACGGCATCCAGGCTGTGACACAAACACGGTCCATGCACCGTGGGCTGAAATATACCTCCAGGGAAGGAACGCCCTCGCCCACAGGCTGTGGGTACTCCCGCAGGAGCCGCTCCTCGTCCAGGAACTTGCCGTCGCGCCCGTTGCTGGCCGGCTGGAAAAGGCCGTAGTTCAGGACATCTTTCAAACTCTGGGTTAATGTACACAGGATCCGCTGCTTTGCAATCCACACCGTGGCGTCCGGGTTAAATCGAATGCATTTCTGCCAGGAAGGACAAAGACAGGTGGTGAGTGACGGAGGACGCTACCTGAGTCACCCACGTGGGGCACATGGTCACAGACGACAAAGCTGCTTCAACCCCTTCCCAACACTCCCTCTGAACAGTGAACCCACGACTTTTCACGTGGAAAAATAAAGCCTACTGGTTGCTGGGACAGAGACATTTGGTAAATATAGAAGGGAAAAAGGAAGGAACGAGACATTGGTCTCTTTGGCCTTGGTCTCACCACAGACTCAAATCTCCAGCACTGGCCGGGTGCAGTGGCTCACGCCTGTCATCCCAGCACTTTGGGAGGCCGAGGTGAGCAGATCACGAGGTCAGGAGTTCGAGACCATCCTGGCCAACATGGTGAAACCCCATCTCTGCTAAAAAAAAAAAAAACAAAAATTTGCTGGGCATGGTGGCACGTGCCTGTAATCCCAGCCACTCGAGAGGCTGAGGCAGGAGAATCACTTGAATCAGGGAGTCGGAGGTTACCGTGAGCCAAGATTGCGCTACTGCACTCCAGCCTGGCAACAAGACAAGACTCTGTCTCAAAAACAAAAAACAAAACAAAACAAACAAACAAAAAAATCTCTAGCCCTCACAGTGTCTTTTTTTTTTTTTTTTTTTTGAGACAGAGTCTCACTATGTCGCCCAGGCTGCAGTGCAGTGGCGCAATCTCAGTTCACTGCAAGCTCCGCCTCCCGAGTTCATGCCATTCTCCTGCCTCAGCCTTCCAGTAGCTGGGACTACAGGCGCCTGCCACCATGCCCGGCTAATTTTTTGTATTTTTAGTAGAGACGGGGTTTCACCATGTTAGCCAGGATGGTCTCGATCTCCTGACCTTGTGATCTGCCTGCTGGGCCTCCCAGAGTGCTGGGATTACAGGTGTGAGCCACCACGCCCGGCCCTCACAGTGTCTTTTTGGTCATCGATGACCACCTGTCGCCTCAGGGCACTCTCTCACTTGCATGGCACTTCTCAAACTCCAGCAGTTTGAAAAACACAGGTTACAGACCCCGCTTATCTCTCCCTAACAGAATGTCTAATTCCGCAGGTCTGGGTGGTGCCCGAGAACCTACATCTCAGACAAATCCCAAGGCACTAGTGCTGTGCCGTCCTGGGGAACACACATTCAGAACCACAGCCCGCGCATATTACAACGTGACTTAATTTTGACATGGATTGTTCTTTAGCATTTCAGATTCGGTGGGAGCCTTGTCTTAGAACTGCGCTGACGAGAAAGTTTTCATACTACCCACGCTGACTCTGAACAGAAAAGCTTTAAAAACACAGTCATCACCTCTCCCAAAGGACACAGGAAAGCAATTACGGAAAAACGATTTGACGGAAAATCAAATCAGTTGCCACGAGAGTTCATTTTTGCAAAGTTAAATAGTGTCAACAGGGCCTGCAAACCAATCACAACACTTCAAACACACAATGGCACCTCTGAGAACTGAAATAACAGCAACTCGGTCGCGTTCCCAGGTCCCCTCTGTGAGGTTCACCAGTGAGCCAGGAAAAGCAAAGGCCAGGCAAATCCACTTCTAACCATGACTTCTAATTTCTGTTGAATTAAAATTATATTCTACTGAATAGCTGTCAGCAGGGGCTCAGTAATTCCCTTTGTCACTGTCAACATGTTCAGAACGAAAGGAGGTTTGATCGACTATGAGGCTCAAACCAATTCTCTATCTGGGGATTTGTGGGTTTGTGCTCAAGAAAGCAAAAGGCCCTACCATCTTCCCAAGACAGCCCGAGGGTAAGTTCCTCATTGCTGGGAAAATGATCCTGGGACTGCCAACAGGAGCCTGGGGTCAGTGGGCGGCCAGAGTCCTCCCTGCCAGGAAACCTGACACCCTCTGCACAAAAGCTCCTGTTTCTCCCTTCCAAGGTCAAAGGCTGAGCTCACATGTGGCTCTCAAAGCTCCCCCCACCACCCCCACCGAGGGCTGTGAGGCTGGATGGGGGCAGCTGTTTATTCCAGAAAGATTTCCAGACCCACACCCTCCCCTATCCTTGGCTGAGCAAGGACTCTCTGGAAACTCCTGGCACAAGAAACAAACTGTATCAGGTGTGACCAGGCCAGGCCGCTCACTACTCACCCTTCTGTCTCAGGAATCATTCTGGGCCCCTCTAATTCAAGCTCCAACGTCCACAGAGCCCATGGCTACCACGTCCATAGAGCCCATGGCTCCTTTTCTGACACCTGCAGAGAAGATTCAGCCAAGGGGCAACTCCTTGGAGGAGCACAGGGCTCCAAATTGCCTCTCAGGGGACTTCTGTGCCACTGCAGGTGATTGCAAAGATAGGTATCCACCATCATTTGTGGACAGGGCAGGGACGCTGTGTCTGTGCAGCACGGGGGCCAACCCCACAAAACAAGAACCATCTGCTCCAGAAAATGCTAAGAGCACTGCCTTGAGAATCATCTAGAAGGAGCAAGAGCTCAAAGGTCGGAAAGCCTGGGTTTGCAACCCAGTGGCGCACACCAACCTTGATTCCTAGGGAAACCCACCCACCCAGCAGTCCTCCAATTCCCCCATGAAAATCAAAGCCACTACTTAACTTCAGGGCTGCTGTGAGGATCAAACGGAATATAAAAAAGACATGTTGTTATGGGCTGAACTGTGCCCCTCTAAATAAATGTTGAGGTCCTAACACCCATACCCTATGAATGTGATTTATTTGGGAATAGGATCTTTGCAGATGTAATCGAGTTAAGATAAGGTCATACAGGAGCAGGGTGGGCCCTATTGCAATAACTGTGTCCTTAAAAAGCAAGAAAATCTGGATATTAGTCCTCTGTCAGATGAGTAGATTGCAAAAATTTTCTCCCATTCTATAGGTTGCTTGTTCACTCTGATGGTAGTTTCTTTTGCTGTGCAGAAGCTCTTTAATTAGATCCCATTTGTCTATTTTAGCTTTTGTTGCCATTGCTTTTGGTGTTTTAGTCATGAAGTTCTTGCCCATGACTATGTCCTGAATAGTATTGTCTAGGTTTTTTTCTAGGGTTTTTATGGTTTTAGGTCTAACATTTAAGTCTTTAATCCATCTTGAATTAATTTTTATATAAGGTGTAAGGAAGGGATCCAGTTTCTTCTACAAAGAACTTAAACAAATTTACAAGAAAAAATCAAACACTACCATCAAAAAGTAGGCAAGGGATATGAACAGACACTTTTCAAAAGAAGACATTTTTGCAACCAACAGACACATGAAAAAATGCTCATCATCACTGGTCATCAGAGAAATGCAAATCAAAACTACAATGAGATACCATCTCAACCAGTGAGAACAGTGATCATTAAAAAGTCAGGAAACAACAGTTGCTGGAGAGGATATGGAGAAATAGGAACACTTTTACACATTGGTGGGAGTGAAACTAGTTCAACCATTGTGGAAGACAGTGTGGCGATTCCTCAAGGATCTAGAATTAGAAATACCATTTGACCCAGCCATCCCATTACTGGGGATATACCCAAAGGATTATAAATCATGCCACTATAAAGACACATGCACACATATGTTTATTGCGGCACTATTCACAATAGCAAACACTTGGAACCAACCCAAATGTCCGTCAATGATAGACTGGATTAAGAAAATGTGGCATGCATACACCATGGAATACTATGCAGCCATAAAAAAGATGAGTTCATGTCCTTTGTAGGGACATGGATGAAGCTGGAAACCATCATTCTGAGCAAACTATTGCAAGGACAGAAAACCAAACACCACATGTTCTCACTCATAGGTGGGAATTGAACAATGAGATCACTTGGACACAGGGCGGGGAACATCACACACGAGGGCCTGGCATGGGGTGGGAGACTGGGGGAGGGATAGCATTAAGAGAAATACCTAATGTAAATGACGAGTTAATGGGTGCAGCAAACCAACAGGGCACATGTATACACATGTAACAAACCTGCACATTGTGCACATGTACCCTAGAACTTAAAGTGTAATAAAAAGAAAAGTGAGAAAATCTGGACACAGCATCACACACACAGGGAGATGACCATGTGAATGGGAAGGCAGAGACCGGTGTGTTGCATCTGCAAACCCAGCAATGCTGATTGCTGGTAAGCCCCCAGCAGCCAGGGTAGAGGTAGAGAATCTGGGACAGATTCTCCCTCAAGCCTCAGAAGGAACCAACCCTGCCTATCCCTTAACCTTGGCCTTCCAGCCTCCAGAATGTGAGACAACACATGTCTGTTATTTAAGCCACCAGTCTGTGGTTGGTTATGGCAGGCATGGGAACTCATAAACGTGTGAATCACCTGCCACTAATTGTGGCAGCAAAAAACAAAACAAAACAAAACAACAGCAGCACCATCATCTCTGAGAGCGGAACTCAGCAGGTCAAGCCTTCCCAGCTCCCAGGGAACTCTCCTCCCTCCATATGTGATGGGAGCTGCCCGCATGTTCACACCAGCTCTGGGCAAGCCCACAAGGTCAGAATACACTTTGGATGAATCCTGCTTCAACTCTTCACTTACCCGTCATTGACTCACTGCCTAATCAGGCAAACCCCAGGTCTGAGAGCAGGCCTGACACAGTACAGGTGACTGACACTGGCTGAATGGATGATATGGGAGCCACGAAGACAATAAATAAGAAGCAAACCAGCCTGAAGCCACCATCTGTAGCAGGGAAAGACACCCACTCAACTGTCATACGATATGGAAAAGGTAAAAATTCATGCTAACACAAGCTCCCTTGAGGACCCAGAGGAAGGAGTAAGTGACGCTGCTTGGTAAGGAGTGCACATCCTAGGCTGCTGCCCAGGAACACAGAGGGATATGCGAGTGTGGGGTAGGACTTACAGGTTGAGGGCCCAGCATAAGAAGAGGGAGGGAAGCAAAGGTGGAACAGTGATGTGTCTGGCAGGCAGATGGCATAAGACAGTTTCTGCCTTAAGTGACCCTTCCTGGTCCCACTGTTACCAATGTGAGCCTTGGTCATGTCAAGTTCTCCTTGAGGAGAACAGTATCTGATTCCGGTCTCCCACAGCCCTGTGAGGTGGCTATTCCTTTATAATTTGTTAGAGACATTCTGAGCGAGTGAGTGATTTGTCAGATGACTCACAGATAGTACAGAAAGGATGGCAAAGACAACAGTGTGTAAGGAGTCCCAACCCTGGCCAACTCCTCTAAAGGATTGCTGGAGGAAACACCTATCTTCTCCTTGAGCTTCTATCTTCCGTGCGCAGGGTCCTATACCAGCACCAGGACAGCAGTGGGTGAGAGAACATGAAGATGACCAAGATGGGCTCTTGCCCCTTAAAGAGTTCAGTGTCTACAGGGAGGGGATGATGATGATGGTGATGATGAGGGTGGCTGTAATGGTGATGATGGTGGTGGTGATAATGATGGTGGTGGTAGTGGTGACAGTGATAGTGATGAGGGTGATGGGGGGATGATGGTGATGGTGGTGATAATGGTGATGACGGAGATAATTGGTGATGGCAATAGTGATCATGATGGTGATGATGATGATGGTGATAATGGTTATAATGATGGTATTATGATAGCGATGATGGTGATGATGGTGACGGTGATGATGGTGGTGGTGATGATAGTGATGGTGATAATGGTGATAATGATGGTATGATGATAGTGATAATGGTGATGATGTTGGTGATGGAGATGGTAGTGGTGATGACAGTGGTGATGATGGTGATGGTAATGATGGTGGTGATGATGGTGATGGTGATAATGGTGATAACGATGGCGGTGATGATAATGGTGATGGTAGTGGTGATGAGGATGGTGGTGATGATGGTGATGGTGTCAATAAGGGTGATAATGATGGTATTATGATAGTGATGATGGTGATGGTGATGATAATGATGGTATGATGACAGTGATAATGGTGATGATGTTGGTGATGGGGATGGTAGTGGTGATTATGAGGATGGTGGTGATGATGGTGATGGTGATAATGATGGTATTATGATAGTGATGATGGTGATAACGATGGTGGTAATAATGGTGATGGTGGTGATTATGAGGATGGTGGTGATGGTGATGGTGATAATAATGGTGATAATGATGGTATTATGATAGTGATGATGGTGATGGAGGTGATGGTAATGATGATGGTGATGGTGATGATAATGGTGATAATGATGGTATGATGATAGTGATAATGGTGATTATGTTGGTGATGGGGATGGTAGTGATGATGGTGATGGTGACAATGATGATGACAGTGGTGATTATGATGATGATGGTAGTAGTGGTGATAATGAAGATGATGGTGATGACAGTTATAATGATGATAACCACGACACAGTGATGATTACCATGTATTGACTCCTAATAAGCCAGAAATTCTGCTAACCGTATTCACCTTCACCACAACCCTAAGTGGATATTATCATTACTGTTTGTATAATATTATTATTACTGTTTATATAATAATAATATTATTATTCTCACTGTTTATATAACAATATTATTATTCTTCTCATTCTCTAGATAAAGAAGCTGAGCCTTAGAGACTTCAAGTAACTACACTTTGCAAGGTCATACTCCTAGAAAGCAGTAGAGGTTTGATTTAAACCCAAGTCAAATCTCCCCATCTCCCAAGTGCTTGCTGTTCAAGTGATAGATTATGTTCCTCTCTACACACACCCACTGCCAATCTTAGTGCAGGCAAAACATAAATTAGAGCCATATCCTGTTCTATTTCACTTTGCTTTATTAAGCTTCATAGAGAATGTGTTTTTGCAAATTGGAAGTTTGTGGCAACTCTGCAACGAGAAAATCTATCGGCGTGATTTCTCCAATAGCACGTGCTCCCTTCATATCTCTGTGTCACATTTGGGTAATTCTTGCACTATGTCAAATTTTTCATAATTATTATATCTGTTAGGATGATCTGTGGTCAGTGATCTTTGATGTTACTATTGTCATTGTTCTGGGGTTTCATGAACCACACCCATATAAGATAGGAAACTTAATAAAAGTTCTGTGTGTTCTGACTGTTCCAACGACCAGCTATTTTCTCACCTCTCTCCCTCTCCTTGGGCCTCCCTATGCCCCGAGACAGAATAGTATTGAAATTAGGTCAAGTAATAACCCTACAGTGGCCCCTACGTGTCCGAGTGAAAGGAAGAGTCACACATCTCTCATTTTAAATCAAAAGCGAGAAATGATTAAGCTTCGCAAGGAAGGCATGTTGAAAGCTGAGTCAGGCCAAAAGTGAGGCCTCCTGCACCAAAGAGTAAGCCAACATGTGAATGCAAACAAAATGTTCCTGAAGGAAACGAGGAGGGCCACTCCAGTGAGCACGCAAATGGTAAGTGAAACAGGTCTTAGTGCTGAAAGGGAGAAGGTTGGAGTCGTCAAACTTTGATGATCAAGATAGTCACGATATTCATTTAAACCAAAGCCTAATCCAGAGCAAGGCCCTGACTCTCTTCAATTCTATGAAGGTTGAGAACGGTGAGGAAGCTGCAGGAGAAAGGCTGGAAACCAGAAGAGGTTTATTCACGAGGTTTAAGGAAAGACGCCATCTCCATAACAGAAAGTGCAAGGTGAAGCAGCAAGTGCTGATGGAGAAGCTGCGGCAAGTTCTCCAGAAGATCTCGCTGAGATCATTGATGAAGGTGGCTACACTAAACAGATTTTCAATGTAGACAAGAAAGTCTTCTATTGAAAGAAGATGGCATCTAGGACTTTCATAGCTAGAGACAAGAAGTCAATGTCTGGCTTAAAAGCTTCAAAGGACAAGCTGTCTTGTTAGGGGCTAATGCAGCTGG
Organism: Macaca thibetana thibetana; assembly: GCF_024542745.1. Lineage (NCBI taxonomy): Eukaryota > Metazoa > Chordata > Mammalia > Primates > Cercopithecidae > Macaca > Macaca thibetana. Next base: position 3,579,528 of record NC_065591.1, on the reverse strand, counting down.
TGACTTTAGGTTGAAGCCTATGCTAATATATCCTTCAAAAAAACCTAGGGCCCTTAAGAATGATGCTAAATCAACCTACCGAGAGTGGCGGCTCACATCTGTAATCCCAGCACTTTGGGAGGCTGAGGTGGGCAGATCATGAGGTCAAGAGATAGAGACCAGCATGGCCAACGTGGTGGAACCCCGTCTCTACTAAAAATACAAAAATTAGCTGGGTATAGTGGCAGGCACCTGTAGCCCCAGCTACTCAGGAGGCTGAGGCAGGAGAATCGCTTGAACCCAGGAGCCAGAGGTTCCAGTGAGCCGAGATCACGCCACTGCGCTCCAGCCTGGTGACAGAGAGAGACCCCATCTCAAAGAAAAAAAAAAAGAATTATGCTAAATCAACTCTATCTGTGCTCTATAAATGGAACAACAAAGCCTGGATGACAGCACATCTGTTTACAGCACGTTACTGAATATTGTAAGCCCACTGTTGGTACCTAATGCTCAGAAAAAGAGATTGTTTTCCAAATATTACCGCTCCTTGACAATGCATCTGGTCACTCAAGAGCTCTGATGGAGACGCACAAGGAGATAAATGTTTTCATGCCTGCATACACAATATCAACTCTGCAGTCCATGGATTAAGGAGTAATTTCGACTTTCAAGTCTTATTATTTAACAATATATCTTGTAAGACTATAGCTGCCATAGATTCCTCAGATGGAGCATTCCAGATGCCATTAAGAATATTCATATGTGTCATAAGAGGAGGTGAAAATGTCAACATTAAGTTGGGAAGAAGTTGATTCCAACTCTCACAAATGGTTTTTTTTTTTTTTTTTTTTTTTTTTTTTTTTTTTGAGATGGAGTCTCACTCTGTCGCCCAGGCTGGAGTGCAGTGGCATGATCTCGGCTCACCACAACCTCTGCCTCCCAGGTTCAACTGATTCTCCTGCCTCAGCCTCCTGAGTAGCTAGCTGGGACTATAGGTGCCCGCCACCACACCTGACCAATTTTTTGTATTTTTAGTAGAGACAGGGTTTCACCATTAGCCAGGATGGTCTCGATCTCCTGACCTCACGATCCACCCGCCTCAGCCTCCCAAAGTGCTGGGATTACAGGCGTGAGCCACCGCTCTCAGCAAAGAATATTCATGATTCATAAAAGGAGGTGAAAATATCAACATTAAGTTTGGAAGAAGTTGATTCCAATCCTCATGGATGACTTTGAGGGGTTCAAGCCTTCAGTGGAGGAAGGAACTACTGCAGGTGTGGTGGCAACAGCAGGAGAACTGGAGTTAGAAGTCGGGCTGAAGATGAGACTGAATTGCTGCAGTCTCATGATAAAACTTGAATGGATGAGGAGCTGCCTCTTTGGGATGAGCAGAGGAAGTGGTTTCTCGAGATGGAATCTACTCCTGGTGAAGATGCTGTGAACACTGTTGAAATGACCACACACAATCTAGAATATTCCATAAACTCAGTGGACAAAGCAGTGCAGGGTTTGAGAAGATTTCACCCAATTTTGAAATAAGTTTTACTGTGGGTAAAATGCTATCAAACAGCATTGCATGCTACAGAGAAGTCTTTCGTGAGTCAATTAATGCAGCAAACTTCTTTGCTGTCTTATTTTACGGAATTACCATAGCCACCCCAACCTTCAGCAACCACCACTCTGATCAGTCGGCAGCCATCAACAGGAGGCAAGACATTCCACCAGCAAAAAGATTACAGGCCACTGAAGATGCAGGTGACTCTAAGTATTTTTAACAATAAAGTATTTTTTAATTAAGGTATATACATTGCTTTTTTAGACATGATGCTATTACACACTTAATAAACTAGAGTGTAGATAAAACTTTTACATGCACTGGGAAACCAACAAATGTGTGTGCCTCATTTTATTGCAAGATTCATTTTATTGCAGTGGTCCGGAACCAGACTCATTATCTCTAAGATATGCCTGTTACGTGAGTCATTGAGAATACTGAAGAGGATGTTGATGTTCAGGTCATTTCTGGATCCGAAGAAATACTCCTTTTGTTCAGACTTACCAGGCTGCATACAACCCCACGCCCCAGCCTCTGGTGGACCAGCCATCCTCTCTGTGTCTGCCAGCTGGAGCCGCACTCATCCTTTCCACCGGGGCCGAGGTCTCACGGTGCCATCCATCCCCCTGGCCTCCTGCAGGCTGAGTTGACCACTGGGCATCCTGGGTGGGAACACAGGGAGCTGCTCCAACTGCCCGTGGCCCTCAGGCCAGCTGACCAATCCTGCTCCCTTTCCTGTCCAGCCCGTGAGTCTCGGCCTCTTCACCCTGCATTTCCTGCCTCCCAGGAAGGGGGGAGCAGTGCTGAGTTTCATATTTTGCCTTAGGATGTTTCTCCTCGCTCTCTCCTAACCGGCAGGCAGGAGTCGGTCCCTCTGTCACTCAATCTCCTGAAGGCTGTGATGTCCAGATCCTTCTGAAACCTGCCACGTGCCTGGCCCAAGCGGCTCAAGACACAGAAAGCCTGCAAGTGGATGGAACGAGATCTCCGAGACCCAAATCAGGCTTCTCCTTTATCTCCAGAAAGGCAGTGCATACAGCGTGAGACCCGGGCGGTGATGGAGTGGAACAGGGCTGACACGGTCAGGAGCTGTAGAGGAGGAGTCTGTGGCTGACACCAGTCTTGCGATGATGTACACACCGATCCTCGGAAGTTCTCGGGGCTTCTTCGAGCCAGCCTCAGTTCTCCCTAAGTTCCCTTCATACCACAAAGGCCCTCAGCCACAAAAGGGAGCTATGTTTTAGCACAGATGAACCACCTACATCTTCCTGTCCCTCCTACTCCTCCCCATCTCTCTCCCCCCCAACATCTGTCTCAGCACCACTCCAACATCCAGCCAGTTAAGTGCTCCTCCCTGCCCTAGCCCAAGCTGCCTGAGGACAGGGGTTTCTGGTTTTTTTTTTTTTTGAGATGGAGTCTGACTCTTTCACCAGGCTGAAGTGTAGTAGCGCAATCTCAGCTCACTGCAACCTCCGTCTCCTGGGTTCAAGCAATTCTCCTGCCTCAGCTTCCGGAGTAGCTGGGACTATGGGCACCTGCCACCACGCCCAGCTAATTTTTGTATTTTTAGTAGAGACAGGGTTTCACCAAGTTGGTCAAGATGGTCTCGATCTCTTAACCTCATGATCCATCTGCCTCGGCCTCCCAAAGTGCCGGGATTATAGGCATGAGCCACTGTGCCCGGCCATTTCTGTCTTTTTCTTTGCATAACCAAACCACAGCTTGTAAACGTGGATGGCATTGAACGGCACTGGATCAACATTCCAGACATGGAATACTCCTGGGTGATATCATCCAACAGTCAAGAAAGGTCTGGACTTCACATCGGGACTGATGGAAGTTTCTGCCTACTGAGCCTTGCTTGTACTCAGTGGACTGTGCAGACTGTTAACTACAGCCATGACCCTGCAAGTGGAGGCTACGACACCGAGGTCTGCAGAACTATATGTCACAGAGCTAGGGTTGGCCATGCTGTTGAACAGAATGACACACCTACACCCCTCTTAGTACAGTTCATGGTCAAGCTCCAATCAAAACCAAAGAGCAGGCTAGGCAACATAGAGAAACAGTCTCTACCAAAAAATAAAAAGTTTAAAAAATGAGCCAGGCATGGTGGTACGTGTCTGTAGCCCCAGCTACTCTGGAGGCTGAGATAGAAAGGTCCCTTGAGCTGGGAGGTTGAGTCTGCAGTGAACTATGATTGCATCGCTGCATTCCAGCCTGGGTGACAGAGCAAGACCCTGACTCAAAACAAAAAAAAAGAAAAAAACGGAGAAAGTGAGGGAAAGCCACTCACACTTGGTTCACATGAGTTACAAGTATTCTGCAAGGTGAGAGACTAAGAACTGAGACTACACAACTGTGGGCAGAATGCGGTCACTGGAGACAGGCAGAGGCAGCTGTGTTTGTCCTGAGTCTGCCACTTATGCTGAGTTATGAGTCACTCGGGCTGCCATGGCAAAAAGTACCACAGACCAGGCTGCTTAAACCACCGACATTTATTGTCTCCCATTCTGGAAGCTGTAAGTCTGAGATCAAGATGTCTGCAGGGCTGGTTCCTCCGGAGGCCTCTCTTCCTGGCTTGCAGACGGCCGCCTTCTCTCTGTGTCCTCAGGTGGTTGTCCCTCTGTGTGTGTCTCTGTCCCCACCTCCTCTTCTCATAAGGACTCTACTCCGATGGGATCAGGGCCCACTCTTAACAACTTCATTTAACTTGATTGCCTCCGTAAAGACCCAATCTCCAAATAAAGTCTCATTCTGAGGTCCTGGGTTACGACTTCATTCGATACAGGAATTTTAGTGGGGGACAGACTTAGCCCACAGCACTGAACGACCATGGGCGAGTCTCTGCAACCCACTGAGGGCCACCACCTGCCTGTGGGGGGACACATCTGCACTGATGAGTAAGACACGTAAACAATGGTGGATCAGCAAACCCGCGCCGAAAAGTGTCTGGCCTGCAGGGGTCAGAGGAGCTTCCTGGGCCAGGCTGTTTTGATTTATAGCAACGTAGCAAGAGAGTTTCCTGTGAGAGACTAAATTGCTTTCCAAATCTGTTTTGGGTCCTGTAAAATGGCGACGATGACAGCTGATTTTGGAAGACAGTAGTGAGGGCGAGAGAGTGTCTTGACAAAGCTTGAGAAAATGGTAAATATTATACCATATAAAATAGGTCTTACTGCCGTGGGTTATCTGAAGGCTGTGGAAAGGGCCATCTACAACACGAGGCTCGGATTACACAGATGGATTCAGGGACCTCCACCTCTACGGCATCTGCTAATTCACCTTTCTCAGGTGAGACTTACATCCACCTTCCTCTTGACTTCTACCCAACCAGCCCAGGAAAAGCCAAGAGAATAAGGGGGAGGAAATGCCAGGGCATCTCAGGTCGTGGCCCCACGGGGACATTCCCTATTCAGGATCTGGAGCTAGAAACGCAGACACCCGGAACAGTCAAGATGCCAGCTCTGCAAACGCATGTAAGCAGCGTTCGGCAAGAACTCAGGAAAGCCAGAAAGAAATCCAAGTTTCTGAGCACACCGTTCATTACGAGGAAGCGCATTTCACATTCAGACGTTCCTCTGCCGTGATGCTTTCTGTCATCATCAATTTCTGCATGATGCATTTTCAAGGGCCCATGATAAACACAAGCTTGGCAGGAGCCATAGAAAGGTGCACGCAGCGTCTTCGGGCCTTTGATAGCTGTTCACGTGCAGTCTGTGTACCTGCACGCCTCTGACAAACAACCAATGTCATGGTCACCCCAAACTCCAATTGGTTTATTCCCAAATGCAATTATCCAAATGAGATAATACTTCTTACTGTGGACAGAGGCCCACTGGGCTGGTACTCGTGGTGGCAAACACTAAGACCCTCGCACGGGTAACACACGAAGCTGAAATCAGAGATGTCAATGGAACAGGGAAATACGGGGTGACCTTGACTCAGAAAGACGGCCTGGTCAGGGGGTGCTGAGGTCCAAGGGTCAGGCTTAGTGTTTCTGCATGTTTAAATGCCAATAAAGGGTAACGCAGCTGTGGATTTGTTTTTCCAATTAGAACATTTTTCACACAGTGAAAGCTTCATGGCAGCCGCTGGATGCTGTGGCGAAGTGGCGGGCACACTATATCTCTGGGTGATTAGTAAAGAGATTGCCTGTCTGTCTCTGCTATTGTCAAGGGGATGCTAAACTGGGAGACACTGCTTGGTTCTGCCAGCAGTCCATGGACTCCTTGGGGGTGACTTAATCTTCCTCTTTCCATAGCCATGATTTCAGGCAGAGCCATCGTAAAGCAGAGACCAGATGCTGGCCAGAGAAATCCCATTAGGAACAGTAAATTGAAGTGAAGTAACAGGCAGCCATGGAGGGGAGTTATAATTAAAAAGTCCTGACTGCAGACACAAAACACTTACTATGCACCCACAGCCTGGCTCGTCGGTGCGTTAAACACATCATCTCTTCCTTATGTTCTCCAGGAGGCGGCATTAGCACCCCCATGCCCAAAGAGGAATGCTCCAAAATGCCAGATCGTTCCCAGAACCACACAGCTGCAAGAGGAGGAGCGGGGATTAAGGGGGTCCCCGAGGCTGAGCTAATGAGTTCAACTCGATCCCGGCAGCACACAGACGAAGCTGTGAGTCAGGAAGATTAAGCCAGCAGGAGGTCAGAAAGTAGATTAAAGACGAGGCCACAGAGGCTGCTGCGGCTGCTGCTGGGATGCAGATGCTGCTCAGAAGCTGTGATGTGGGAGGTCTCGTCTGCCCAGAAGGGAGGGCAGCGAGGGAAGGGTGGAGGCTGGCAGGGAGGCAGAGTCAGAGCCAGGCTGGAGGAATCGCCCAGGTCCAACCTCAGAGCAAAGATGCTGGAAAAAAGCCCCACCCTTGGATTTAACACAGAAAAGTAAAAACTGATGATCTGCGGCCCTGGTATTGCCACCCTCTGGATAAGCCTTACCAGATTGGGATGGCAGCAAAGAGAGGATGGCTACTCCTCACCAGCACGGCCTCAAACTACAATACTCCCCCCCCAGTGTGGGATTTACAGAGCTTTGCTACAGAACGTGTAGTAATTCCAGACCAAAGCCACTTTTCCCATACATTATTTTCTCCATGAGATTTAAGTAGGTATTAATTCTAAGCTGAGGCAGAAGAGCACCTCAAGTCAGACGTTTTCCGTGCAGGCTACGGAGACCCCTGCAAACTGGGGCAATCTCTCCCACATACAAAGCACGAACCCAATACGTAACAGAGGAAGGGTCCACATACAGTCCTTACAATATTTGCTTTAAATGATGTGTAAGAAAATAAAGTCTTTCTCTGTCTTTATCGAGGGTGCCCTGTGACATGAATGATAACCAATATAATCAAGGCTTGACTTTCCATGGTAACTTCCATTGGAGAGCCCCAGGGCCTTCCCTTTTGTTTTAAACAATTTGTAACACACCAATTTCTTGATTAAAATAGTCAAGTGTAAACCACTCCTCTTAAGGACACGGAGGCTAGTTTTCATTGCTGTATTACAGAGACATTGGAGGCAGAGGGAAGGCTGAGGGGCTGGGGAGCGGCACTCTCTTTGGTCTTAGCAACCAGTTAATGAAACCACAAAGGAAATCAGATTCCATGCCTTCCACCTCCCCAAGAGGTAATCCAAATGCATACTACAAAGGACATGGCAGGGCTACTCAAAGAGGAGACCAAAGATCCTAACCGTTTATTTCTATAATCAAGATAATGGACAGACGGGTGAATGAGTGGATGGAGGGAGTGAGGGAGGGGTGAGGTGGGTAGGAGGATGAGTGGATGGGTGGCTGGGTAGGTGGGTGGCTGGGTGGATGCATGGATGCATGGATGCATGGATGGATGGATGGATGGATGGATGGATGGATGGATGGATGGATGAATGGGTGGGTGGGTGGATGGGTGGGTGGATGGGTGGATGGGTGGATGGCTGGCTGGCTGGCTGGCTGGGTAGGTGGGTGGCTGGGTAGGTGCATGGATGGATGGATGGACGGACGGACGGACGGACACGGACGGACGGACGGTCGGTCGGACGGACAGATGGTCGGACGGTCGGACGGACGGACACGGACGGACATGGACGGACGGACACGGATGGACACGGACGGACGGACGGATGGATGGATGGATGGGTGGGTAGGTGGGTGGATGGATGGGTAGGTGGGTAAGTGGGTAGGTGGGTGGCTGGGTAGGTGCACGGATGGATGGATGGATGGATGGATGGATGGATGGATGGATGGATGGATGGATGGATGGATGGATGGATGGATGGGTGGATGGGTGGATGGGTGGGTGGGTGGGTGGGTGGGTGGGTGGGTGGGTAGTGCACGGATGGATGGATGGATGGGTGGATGGATGGGTGGATGGATGGGTGGGTGGATGGATGGGTGGATGGATGGGTGGGTGGGTGGAGGCCAAGGAGCCCTCCTGCCACCTACTCCCCAGCAGGTTCAGGTGTTGAATAGAACACAGCAGAAGGTAAATCTGACCAGAACCGGCTTTCTACCTGGAAAAATCCACCTGAAGGAGTCAAGAACAAACCTTCCTGAAGTGGAATTAAGAGGCTACCATTCAGGATCACGGCCACCCAAGCCGCCAATCTCCCAGACACACGGACTCCATCAACTCCTAGTAGACGACACCCAGCTCTCACCTCGCAGGGGCCAGGAACAAGGAGTCAGACACACACACAGCAAAGCATCCAAACACGGCTTCTGACGCTAATGAACCACACCCCTGCACCAGCCGTCCAGAGCCCCCTCTCACAATGGGCAGGCGCCTCATGGTCTCTGAGGATGAGGAGCCAGCCCCAGGTACAGGAGGGGAAGATAGGCTCAGACGTTGCCAGGACAGGTAGAGTCCTGCCAATATTCAAAAGCAGAGGAATCCTCAAATACAAGATGCAAATGCAGTAATTATGTGCCTGTGACCAAAAAGAAGGGATTAAATCCTGAAGGAGGAGGTGGTGAAACCTCCTTGCTCCTGGGGTTCTATTTTAATCCACAATAATAAGCAGGCAGGCCAAGGTCACTTTGGAATCAAGCATATCCACCTGGGCGTGGTGGTTCATGCCTGTAATCCCAGCACTTTGGGAGGCTGAGATGGGAGGATCACTTGAGCCCAGGAGTTCGAAACCTCTCTGGACAATATAGTGAGACCCTGTCTCTACTAAAAAGAAAAAAAAAATTCCCAGTGTGGTGGTGTGCACCTGAGAAGCTGAGGCAGGAGGATCCCTTGAGCCAAGGGTGCAGTGAGTCATGACTGCACCACTGAACTCCAGCCTGAGTGACAGAGCAAGACCCTATCTCAAAAAGAAGAAAGAAAAGAAAAGAAAAGAAAGAGAAAAATCTGAGAGTCCATTTGGAAGCAGCAGATAGACGAGAGGACATCCCTGTTAGCAGGTGTGTGCCACAGGGTGAGGCAGCACAGGGGGAATGAGAGGGCAAGGGCCTCCCAGCATGGCAAAGGTATGAATGAGCATTGAGTGACTGTACGGGTGGGGAGAGAGGGAGGACGGGTGAGTGACAATGTGTGGTCTTTGAGGGGGTCAGGATGGCAGTGCAAATGCTTTTTCCTAAATGAAGTACCCCACTTGAAGATGCATGTGCTTTATAAATGGAAGCACTGACTCAAGCACAGAACGGGACACTCGTTTTCCCAAAGCGTCTGCCGGGAGGTGGGCCAGGTCGCAGAGCTCGGCCCTCAGAGTGACAGCTGAGCTACTCGGTGCCAGTCCTTGGGGAGAGGCAGATGTGGGGCCGACGTACACACCCCAGGAGAGCCCGAGAAAGGCCACTGCAGCCCCATTCTATTTTCTTCTCTGCTGTCCTTGCAACATGGCATTCACTGTGGATTAAAAGAGAAACCGCTTCGGGCCATAGGGCCAGTTTTCTTCCCTCTTCCTCATTCACGCTCCCCCAGAAATAACAGAGCTCACCGTAGTTTGTACTGATTTTGGCACATGCCACTTGTATAAAAGGCCACGCTGAATGTCCGGTGCCAGCACTCCACTACAGCGCATTTCAGAGGATGCAGAGATGCTGCTCTCCCTGTGCCCAGAGCCCACCCCACCACTCCCTGCGTGGCCTGGGAAGTCCGCCCACACAAGATTATTCAAGTGAGGGCTCCGGTTGTGCCTGAAGCGTCATGGGCACTGCTAGAGGCTCTCACTCAATGACTTAAAGCTTCAGTCCCACTGGAGGGTGAGGCTCAGAAACAGCACTCACTCGGCCAGCAGCAGTGGGCCCGGACAGCAGGGGAGGAGGGGCAGCATCTGGGGAGAAGAGGGGCCACCCAGGTGCTTCTCCAGGACCAACTCCCAGCTGGCGGGCACTGGCGCCTCAGTGCAGACTCACTCGGCAGCTCCTGGCTGGCTCCTCCCGGCAGGGTTCCAGGAACTGTCTCGTGTCCCTGGCTACACAGAGGACTCAGCCCCACAAGGGATTTCACACAGGAACAAAGTCTGCTTTGTTGCTGAGAGCTCACACCCAGAGGATTTCTGGTTTTGGCCTCCAGGGGCTTTGTTTGCCTTGAACAGAGTGAAGCAAAGTGGTCTTCAGAAGGTTCCAGAAACAACCAGGCTCCCACGAGTGGAGACTAAACCCTGAGGAGGCCCTGGCTTTCACGAGGAGGTGCTGTAGATTAAATCTGGGCTGTAGCAGAGCTGTGGCTCCATCCGTCACTCCAACAGGTCTCCAGTGCCTCTAGCAAAGTGGGCAGAACACCTGCTGGGGAAACAACCCCTGCCCTGCAAGGGGAAGATTACCCCGTCAAGGACAGCGTCAGACAGGCAGGGAGGCAGGGTCCGGGCGGGTCTAGGAGGCCCCTGATCTCCCGACACCCTTGCCCCACTGCCGATGGAGGACCTCGATGGCTGCGATGACCAGGGCCTCCCTCCTGTGTGGCTGATGAGAGCCTCCAGGAGGGTGGACTCAGGAGAATGGAAACAGTAATGGGCCCCTTGTGAGTGCTCCCCAGGCTGGACGCCAACCCGCAATGGCTCACTTCACAAGTGGTGTTTGTGTCCCGACAAGTGGAACCCCAAGGCTCAGACCTTCAGACCCTCGCCCAAAAGCACAGTGAATGGCGAGTGGGACGTGAGTCTGACTCACGCTGGGACGACTGGGGCCGGGGCTGCTTCGCACACAGCGCTGCCTGCTGGCCGCCTTCCTGCTGGGAATTCGACTTGCAGGTGCAAATCAGCCCGGCACCAAGCAGTTGGTGGCGCAGCCAACGCCAGTATCCCAGGGCTTCCACCCAGCAGGTTTCAAGGCCCAAGGCTGGGAACCCCCAGGACACTGGTTCTGCCCCTCACTGGCTCTGCCCAGCACCAAGCAGTTGGTGGCGCACCCAACGCCAGCATCCCAGGGCTTCCATCCAGCAGGTTTCAAGGCCCAAGACTGGATACCCCCAGGGCAATGACTCTGCCCCTCACTGGCTCTGGAGTCTGATCCTCCTGTTCCCATCTGTAAACTGGGATTAAACATAAACTCTCCCCATGACTAGGAGGGGGCAGTGGGGCTCCCGGGGCTGGCTGGTGTCCTATGCCTTCCTCCGCCTGCAGGTTACACGCTGTGTTCCGTCTGAGTGCATGGGACACACGCCCTCTGGACAGGTGTTATCCTTCAACAAAGATGCTCACAGTGCTGTCTACCTCAAGGCTGACAGCACTTGGGAGGCTGAGGTGGGCAAATCACTTGAGGTCAGGAGTTCGAGACCAGCCTGGCCAACATGGTGAAACCCCCTCTCTACTAAAAATTAAAAAAAAAAAAAATTATCCGGGTGTGGTGGTAGGTGGCTGTAATCCCAGCTACTGAGGAGGCTAAGGCAGGAGAATCGCTTGAATCTGGGAGGCAGGAGACAGAGGTTGCCGTGAGCTGAGATCGCGCCATTGCACTCCAGGCTGGGCAACAGAACGAGACTCCTTCTCAAACAAACAAACCACAACAAAAAGATGTGACTTTGCTCCTCCTCCACCTTCCACCATAATTGTGAGGCCTTCCCAGCCATGTGGAACTGTGAGTCCATTAAACCTGTTTTTCATTATAAATTACTCCGTCTCGGGTAGTTAGCAGCGTCGTTATTAGCAGCATGAGAATGGGCTAATACAGCGTTTCAGGAAAGACAGGGATTCCAGGCCCTGCACGTGGACGCCACTCTCCCAGCCCTGGGCCTGCTCATCTGCAAAGGCAAACAGACAGCCAAATCTAACCTCGTAATGGAGCCGAACGGAACTCACCCATGCACTATGCGAACCAACAGAAAGCCTGAGCTGCCGACAGCCAACCGGGACGAGACGGGGAGAAACATCAGGGAAGCCACAGGGACCTCACACAGATGCAAAATGAACCAGACCAAGAAAGGCGGCACGCAAACCTCCGACAGTCTCCGAGCTGCATGAAAACTCAGCATAGTCAGAAGACGAAAAGCCCCCAAGAATGCTTTCTGCCAGGGAGGACAAAAATAAGACAGAAAACCTACCAAATAACTCAGGAGAGTACTCTCAAAAAGAGAGCGTGCAGGGCTATGGAAACAAACAAAAAGTCAAAGGAGCATGACTACAATAAATCAGAAATTATAAAAAATAGAACGGGTCTAACTGAGAACACAACAATTAAAGGCTCAAGAAAATCACGGCAGGCCGGGCACAGTGGCTCAGGCCTGTAATACCAGCACTGTGGGAGGCCGAGACGGGCAGATCACCTGAGGTCAGGAGTTGGAGGTCAGTCTGACCAACATGGCAAAACCCTGTCTCCACTAAAAATACAAAAATTAGCCAGGCTTGGTGGTAGGTGCCTGTAATCCCAGCTACTCGGGAGGCTGAGGCAGGAGAATCGCTTGAACCTGGGAGGCAGAGGTTGTGGTGAGCCGAGATCACGCCACTGTACTCCAGCCTGGGCGACAGAACGAGACTCTCTTTCATTTAAAAAAAAAAAAAAAGAACAGCAAACAAACAGAAAAATGCCAAGCAATTAAAGCAATTAGAGAAAAAGATAACAGATATGAACAAGGAAAATCCAATACAGGGATAATTACTATCCCTGAAATAAAGGATCCAACCGATAACACAGAAAAAGTAACAAAATACAGGAAAACATCATTAAAATGAAAACGTCCTTAAACAGAATCTGCAAAGTTTTTCTAGGAAAAACCAAGAATGTCCAACACCAGACACTTCGTGGTCTAGCAATGGAAGCTACTTCTTTAGGAATCTAGTTCAAAAAAAAAGTCACCTATGAGATGGAAAAAATAAATCTGTTGGCCTCAAATGTATTCAAAGCAATGTTCAGGGCAAGAAAACAATCACAGACGGGAAATTGTGACTCAAAAATACAGAGGAGGTCAGGTATGGTGGCTCACGCCTGCAATCCCAGCACTTTGGGAGACTGAGGCAGGTGGATCACCTGAGGTCAGGAGTTCAAGACCAGCCTGGGCAACATGGTGAAATCCCGTCTCTACTAAAAAATACAAAAAAATTAGCTGGGCGTGGCGGCAGGCACCTATAATCACAGTTACTTGGGAGGCTGAGACAGGAGAATCGCTTGATACCGGGAGGTGGAGGTTGCAGTGAGTGGAGATCGCTCCACTGCACACCAGCCTGGGTGACAGAGTGAGACTCGGTTTCAAAAAACAAACAAACAAAAAACCCACAGAAGAAAAGAGTTTTCAAGCCAGAGGGAACGCGTTGACATTTTCAAAACACAGCCAATCCTCACTATGCATGAATTTTGGATTGGGGGTGTGCCTACTTGCTAAAATTTATTTGTAACCCCAGAAGCAATGCTTTTCGCACAAAACAGCCAAAGGTTTCAGTTGCCCGATGCGCGGGTTCCCACGGGAGGGTGAACAAGGTGGTGGTCCGACTTCCTGTCTCAGCTCTCACCTTGCAAACAAGCATCTGACTGCAGCCCACAGAGTGTCACGATTCTCACATTGTTTGTGCTTTTTCTTGGTGATTTTGCCATTTAAGAGGGCTCTAGCGAAGGGCTGAAGTGCTGTCTACTTGTCCCTAAGGCAAGAAGGTTGTCATGAGCTTCACACCGAAAACGTGCCAGAGAAGCTTCACTGAGGCCTGCGTGAGAGCACTGTTGGCTGTGAGTTCCATGTTAATGAATCACCATTACATATTAAATAAGGCATCTTTAAACAGCAACGCACATAAAGCAAGATTGCGTACTGACCTATGGTCAAACATGCAACCAGGGGCTTGTAGGAATCAAACACTGCACTTCCCCTGGGAGCAATGGCCAAGGCGTCACTCATTCAGCATCTGTGGCAGCTTTTTAGAACACAGGTACCACAGATAATGAGCATCGATCGTCCATTCGCTGAGAAAGCACTGCTCTCAGGAACTCTTCCTAAAAAAACCCACTGAACAATGAATTCCCTCCCATTAAAGGCAAAACAACAACCAGAAAAGGATCTGGCAAAAGAAAAGGCTATTGCAAAGGCAACTGATGGCAGTGACCCCCTGAAGAGAGACAGAGTGGCTGCACGCCCTGGAGGCATGGTGGATAGTAAGTGGGAGGGAGAGTGACAGTGTGTGAAAAGTCACTGTCCACACCCAACAAGGCTCAGGAGGTGGGGGAGGAGAAGTGTGTGTGTGCGCGTGGGCTAGCTACTCATTCACCAAACTGATGCCGCCTTCTTCCTGGGCTCAGACCTCCACTGCATTTCCCAGCCTACTCTGCAGTCAGGTGCAACCTCCTCATGAAACCAGGGAAGATGATGCACTTTACAAGTTCTGTCTCTTCCTCTTATCTTCTGGGCAGATACAGAAGACCCCGTGGAAGATTCCGGAGCTCCAGGGAATGGTCCAGCTATCGAACGGAAAGAGTCTGGGTCCCTGAATGTCAGTATGGATCAGAACTTCCCACCTGTCCCTCCTGCCAAACCAGGTGGACTAAGAAAAGAGAAAAAAGTAAAGCATTGATACGTTAAGTGCCTGACATTTGGAGGCCTTTTATTACAGCAATGAGCTTAATTTACCCCTAAACCATATAGGAAGAGGACACAGTGAGAAGGGAAAAAACTGTAACAAAAAACAAAACAAATTCCAGCCTTCCAGTGTTTCATAATCACTTCTTTTAACTTCACAGATTTAGCTGGAAAAAAAGTCTCTTGTGACAAAAAAAATAAATAAAAGCAGCATTTCCTTCACCATCTTTTTCTCCTCTTATACTCAAATAAAATAACATTGATGGAGTTCATTTCTTAAGAGCGTGTGTGGTTTGAGCCCACATTTACCAAGGTATTTATATCCATATACACATCCACCCATTGCCTGTAATCCCGCAGAGGGGCACGTCGGAATGGGGGTCTGCGAGTGTTGATGTGACCTCCATTGCTGAGTCTGGCATTTGTGCTTCCCTGCATTACTTGATCTTTACATAACAATCATTTATAGCTTTTATAAGAGGCATTAAATAACACAGAAGAAGGAACTCCAAAAGACCACGCCTATCCTCCTGAACAGCCTTTGTACTACCAGGGCAGCCCCTGGGCCCCGTGGCATGGCCAGATTAGCTCTGGGGCATCAGGCCACCCTAAGCTTCCCCCACTATGGGTCTCTAATCTTTCGGCTTCCCTGGGCCACATGGGAAGAAGAATTGTCTTAGGCTACACATGAAATACACTAACACTAGAGAGAGCTGATAAGCTAAAAAGAAAAAAAAAGTTGCAAAAAAAAAAAAAAAAAAACTCTCAGAATATTTTAAGAGAGTTTATGCATTTGTGTTGAGTCACTTTCAAAGTCGTCCTGGGCTGCATGTGGCCCACGGGCCTTGGTTTGGACAAGCTTGTCCTAGACGGTGAAGCCACTTGGCTGAGCGCATCCCTAGAGGGTATGCGTTAGCCCCCTCAGCCCAGCTAGCATCTCTCCCAGAAGGAGCAGGGCTGGGGGTGGGCTGAGCAGAGGGTCCCTGCTGGACCGCAAGCTGCTGGCACTGGGGGAAGAGGAGACACACATTTAGCCCTCACTGGGGACCAAGCCCTGAGAGGTGCCAACCCCAGAGCATCTCTTAGCTCCTCCACAGCACCAGGAGCTGGCACCCTGGATGGGCACCAAGTGAGGCACCAGCAACACTCAGCCAGTGGGCAGCACAACGCTTCCCTGATTTCCAGCACCTGGGCCTCTCTTCCCCATCATGGCTGGGGACAGGAGACTGTACTCAGAGGTCGGGGTGGATAAGGAGCACTGGGCTCGCCTCCTCAAGCACCTGCAGCAGCCTACACCGCCAGCCCACCTCTCCCCGTTCCTTTCACCCAAAGCTAAAATGAGAAGGGTCCTCCCAGCCCACTGAGGCCCCGGGAGACCCTTCTAGAAAGCACAGGTGGAGACTGTCAGGAGCCTCACCCAGATGCCCCTCTGAGTCCTAACGCTTAGATGTCCACCATGTTCTACTCCACAGCAAAAGGGCTTCGTATCAACTGCCCCTACTACTGTCACTCCCACCCGCCTTCCCCAGGTGGACAGCGTGTGAAATGCTCACAGGCCAACCCTACTAGGCGCCTGTCCGCAACCATGATGTTTGCTCCATGCTTCCAGCTCTGTCCCACACCTCCGATTGAGACCACATGCGGCACAGTCCCTGCTGTGAGGAAGAGGGAACGCGGCTGGGCGACCGGCCCCCAGCTTGCTCAGGTGGATTCAGGCAGAGGATGAAGCCACACCCCTTCCTCTGCACACGAAGGTCCCCTTTACAGACAGCCCCAGTTCCCAGGGGCCATCGTCCTCCTCGGGGAGGCAAATCCAACAACGGGGACCCCCAGGCATAAGGACAGACGTCCAGGGCCCAGCCAGCGTGGGCCAGGGCAGCCTGAGGGCTCTGGGGGGCACAGGAATGACACTGGGCCCAGGGCTGGAGGGACAGGAGGAGGCAGGACAATAGCCACGTGGGGAGGAGTGCTCAGAGCTGTATCCCCTGGAAGTGGGGGAGCATGGGACGCTGCTCCTCGGGCACGGTGGAGTCCGGCACCAGGAAGAGGCAGGGCCAGGCCTCAGAGCCTCCTGCACTTGGCGCTAGAAGCCAGTTGCAGGTGCGCCTGCTGCCTGGGTTTCCTCTGTGAGGCTGTGAAATGCTCCTCTCCATCTCTGGGCCCCTTGCCTCAGGTCTGGTACACAGCAGATGCTCAGAAAATGTTTGTGGATGGAGGCGGGGACAGTAGAGGCGGGGACAGTGACCGCGACAGCATGATGTGAGGCCAGTGGTAGCAGGGAGGGGAGGCGGACACAGGAGGGAGCCTGCGGGGAGTGGGGTAGAAGTATGGAGCAAGGAAAGAGCACGGTGTGCCTGGAGCAGTCGGGACCGCGGGTCCGGGGAGGACCAGAGCAGCCCTCTGGTGTTCAAGCCACAGGTGACATCGTCCAGATGGGAACCAAAGGGCAGACCACAAGGCTCACCGTCTGCTGCAGGTCATGGATGACGACGCGGATCACCAGCGTGTTGCCCTGGCTCTCCTCCGTCCTGGCACCGCCCGGCTTCTCCGCAGTGGCCCGGATCGTGTCATAGATGGTCTCTTCTTTGGAGCTGTCTGACTCCGACCCCACGGAGTAGTCGGAGAAGCTCTGGGCCATCTCGTCCTCACTGGATGTTGGGCTGCGCGGCATGGCTGCCTGTGTCTTCAAAGTGGGAAGAAGGAAGACAAAGAACAGGAAATGTGAAAATGAAAGAAAACCCAGGGGCAAGGTGGACGCTGGCACTGGAACACACGCGGTGGACTCGCTTTCACGGTCATGTTTGCTGGTGTGACTGCCAGCCGAGGGCCCCGTGTGTGCACATGTACAAATCCCAAAGGGCGGACACGAGTCAGCACTGCCTGCTCCCCCTGGAGCCTGAGCAAGAGGCAGCAGCCAGGATCCAGAAAAACCCCTGCAAACTCTGGTACCAGAGCCATGAAACCCCAGCACTCAAAAGGAGCCTAGGCTAGCCATGGGGATGACCACAGCTTACAAAGATGAAGCAGAGGGCCACTGAGGCCGTCTGAGCTGCCCAAGGTAATAAAAAAGGCTGCCTTTTGTTTTCCTTGGAGGACAGAGCTGCAGGAGAGGAAGAAACACAGGTCAGAACGGCAGCAAGTTCATGCTATAATAACCCCCTCTGCTTCAAACACAGGGCAATGATAGGTACCACGTAAAAACAGAACAAAAAGCCAGGGCCAGGCTCACAGATGAGAGAACCTCCCAGACCAGGACTGGAGAGGAACCCGAGTCATGAGCAGACTGCAGCCATCAGACTCGGGGGTCCCCAAGAGGCAGGGGCAGCTGAGAGCGCAACTTCCTCAAGGTCAAGTGCAATAAAAATCCTGAACTTAGAGTTTTCACAGAACATCTGGATTTCAGTCGCCTCTGGAAAAATCACAGGCTCCTGCCTCCTGGGCCCACTCCACCCACCTGGCAGCCATGTGGACACTGGGCCATGCGGCCCTCTCGATGGGGCAGGAGCAACATGATTCACCCAGCCCCACCTCGTCATGCCCTCTGCACAACAGGAGCTGCCGCCCCTCCCCATCAAGGTACAGTGAGGCTCACCCTGCACCCAGCTCACCTCACCTGCCCCATCAGCCCTGGACCCTGGCAGCAGAAGTGTAGGTTCACAGACCCTGTGCTAGCGTTTTATAACTGGGCGACCCTGTGAGTGTTCAGGGATGTCCCGGGGAGGCCACGGGCAGTTCACCAGGAACCAACGCTCTATGTCCAATTAGGAGAAAGCTGATACCTGCTGCTGGCTCCCAGCACTCCTCCAGCGTGGGAAGAGCCTGCCGGGTAGCGGAGGGCGCTGGAACTATGTCCTCAGCAGGCACTCCGGCCTCGCCCTCAGCTTTGCTGCCCAGAAACCTGACAGCAGCCACTCCTCATCAGGTATCAACCTCCATCCGTGGGTGCGATGCCACCCCATTCCACCTGTTTTTATTCTGCATCCTCATTCTCCTGGGCCCTGCTGGGTTAGAAAGCAGTGCAGGCATGAGGGTGAAGGAGAAAGGAGCCCTTCTTAAGTGGAGTCAAAGCTACACAGAGCTCATGTCACCCATTAATGCAGAAAGAAGCCTAGTGTGGTAGCGGGGCCAGCCTCAGCGTCAACATCTGAAAAATGGCAGGGTGGGAGCCCCGAGCTCAGAGCCCTGGCATAGAGCAGACACGGCCCACATTGGTTCTGTCCCTGCTCAGGTCAGATAATGTCTGACTGGCAAGAGCAGGCGAAAGACTGTCCAGGCTCCAAGCTGCTTCCAGGGGGGCATGTGTAGGAAGCCTCCCTCAGTGGAGAGTGGGCACCCAGTGAACACACGCTGGGTGGGAGGCCAGGGCTCCGGATCGCAGATGCCCAGGAGAGCAGTCAGGGGGCACGAAGGGGGCGACGCTGGCAGAACATGGTCCCCAAATCAGCCAGGCGGCAGCATTCCCACTCCAGCCACAGCTGGTAGGTGGGAACGCAGATCTAGTGTTGCCAGGCCTGCAGGTATCTTTTAGATATGGCAGATTTGATGCAAGAATGTGAAATGTATAAACGTTGGAAATTCACTTTGTTTGTTTTTTACTGAGACAGAGTCTCACTCTGTCACCCAGGCTAGAGTGCAGTGGTGCAATCTCAGCCCACTGCAACCTCCACCTCCTGGGTTCAAGCCATTCTCCTGCCTCAGCCTCCCAAGTAGCTGGGATTACAAATACCTGCCACCACGCCTGGCTAATTTTTTGTATTTTTAGTAGAGACGGGATTTCACCATGTTGGCCAGGCTGGTCTCAAACACCTGACCTCAAGTGATCCACCTGTCTCTACCTCCCAAGGTGCTAGAATTACAGGCGTGAGCCACCGCGTCTGGCTGGAAATTCACTGTTTTTAACAGATTACTTTGCAGGCCACATAGTATACATCTATAGCGGGACCTGAGTCCAGGAACAAAAACAACGGCCCACAACAGGAAAGACAGCAAAGAGGGGCTCCTGGGGCTGTAGCCCCCACTGCTGCCGGCGGACATCATTGCCCACTAGGACCATGTCCCCCGGCACTGGCTCCAGGGGTGATGGTCACAAACAAGCACATCTGCTCCCAAACCACGGTGCAGAAGAGCCCCGGTGCTGGGTCCGAAGAGGAACCAGGATTTCGTGCAGAAGCAGGGGGAGCAGAGAAGAGAAGGCTGGGTCACACCACCCAGGCTCTTTGCAGAATCGTCCTGGGAGCGCATGGCCAGAGATCTGACCGAGAGGGTCTTGACCTTCGTAAGGGGCTTGAGTAACCTGATTAGCAGCTCCCTGGGAACAGCAGACACCTGATCACTGCCTGGGAAAACATTTAATTATTAACTCCCGGGGAGAACCACCGGGCAAGGCAGACGGCACAAGTCCCATCTACATTTCAGACAAACCACAAAGACACTTGACTGCATGTCCCAAATAATTGCACGGGACATACTTATACTAAAAAACTCTCTGTTGTTCATCTGAAATTCAGGCAGAACTGGGTGCGCTGTATTTTATCTGGCAACACCATGGGAGAGCCGGGGTGGGCTGTGCTGAGTTCTCTAACCCCGTGAAGACCAGCATGCCGGAAGGCTCCGCAGAGAGAATGAAAGCAAAGACCAAGACACAATCTGAAATCCTGGCTTCCCCAGGAAGTGCCAGTCCCAGCTCAGGGGAGGGGAAGATTACTCCCCACCCCGGGCAACCGTTCTCTGTGTAACTAATCTCTTGGGCTGGTCAGGAGAGAGGCTATAAAACCCCAGGTCCGTGAACTTCAATGACTCTTAGTGTGTGTTTCTCTCATTGGCCCTGCTAGGGTAGACTAATGAGGAGACAAGAAAATCATCACAATCAAAGCAAGTTCAACAGAGCCTCGGCATTTTGCTGCTAACTTGCTCCAAGAAAACCTAAAATCCTCAACCAGCTCATGCGTCCTCCAGTACCTCTGATGAAAAGGTAGACAGACTTTTCCACTAATTATTTCAGCCACTGTGAAAATATGAAAGCTGACCTGGGAGAGAAGATACGTAATAAAAACAAACAAAAAACCTCACGGCCAGAGCTGACTTTGTCAAGGTTAGAGTTACAAAACCTTCGTAAACACCTTTAAAAGTGCAAGGGTTCAGCTGGGCACAGCGGCTCGCACCTGTAAACAGGATCCTGCCTCTGAGTTTCCGCCCTCCACTGGTGTCACCGTCTTCTACCCTGAGTTTCTCTCCCCATTCAGCCAAGTCCTTCCCTTTCAGCCTGGCTTGCTCTACCCCAGGTGAGAACCAACTGCTACGGTACACAAGCTCCCCTTCCTCTCACCTCGGAGGGCCTGCAGTCCACGCCTAATTCCACATCTAACTCCTTCCTCAGCTGCGCCTCCTGACTACAGCTCTGAGAACTAATTCCATTACACACACACCCTCCAATCCTCCTCTGGACACACACATTTGGGAAACGTAACTGGATAGAACAAAAATACACAGGTCACTTTGCTGCTGAATTTTTAAGAGGGCTTTATATGGCAGTGTCCCAGAGAGAGGGGTAAAGGCAGCATTTCCCAAGTGCACCTGCCCCAGACATGCTTTTCCCCTGGGACTGATAAGCAATCTCCCACAACAGGAAGAGAAGCTGTGGTCTGAATTGCCAATGGGCCCTTCCTTGCTAGACTCAAGATCTTAGAAGCAAAAGCCAATCACACCCCTAGAGTGCGTGGCTCACTGAGGCCGGCACCCTGCCAACCATTATTGCCTGAAAGAGACTGACAGTAGGAACTCTGCAATGGTTCTCTATCTAAAAGAAAGGGGCTCTAGGGATAAAACAGCCACTCCATACCTTCCTCTTAATGCCCAAACCGATATCCCCAAATCAGAAAACGAGCTACTAATAAATCAGATACCTGAATTAAAATGATACGTCACTTAAAAGCACTCCCTTAGATGAATTGCAATGCCTCACTGTTGTGTTCTGTTAAGATATTGGGGTGTCCAGGTCTTGAGAAGGACTGGTGAGATGGTACATTCATTAGGTAAGTCTATTTCTCTTCCACGCCTCAGCATTCATGTGGGAGTGTGCCGTTTTCTCGGTGGCACCGGTAATCACACCACAAATGTGGTCTGCACCGTCTTTCTCTGGCCAGACTCAACACAGACTCCAACAGTCTCTCAGTTTCTGCTAGAAAAGCCAGAGAGAATAGTCTGTCTGGCTTTCTAATTGGGCCTCAGTGGGTTTCTGTCCAGGCTGCTGTAAAGAGCACATGATTTCTAAAGAAGTCTTCATTGTATGACAGGTTTCCATTTCAGTTTTCTTAGAGCAGAATTTAAGGGGTTCTGGCCAGCCAGCATGAACCCACTCTCAGCCTGTGTGTGATACGCTGGCCTACCCATCTCACAATTCTGCAGAAACCACTCACCGTGACCAAGAAGGGAACGACTTGCCCAAGGTAAAAGGCTTCCTGGGAGACAACCTACACAGAAGGAAACCAATCAAGACAACAGGTCAACAAGTCCCTCCTGGGACACTGCCCCTGTGCGCAACTCTTAAGCATGGGTCCAACAAGGCCCTGTGTCCAGCAGGAACAAGAGGCCCAGCCACGGACAGCCTGGGGTGGGGACACAAACCACCCCCAGTCATGATCAAACTCTTGGAAAACTGGGAATAGAAGATAATTTCCCGAACTCGAACACAGCATCTACTCAAATCCTGTAGCAAACATCAAAAACAAATAAGCAAACAGATAAGTGAATACATTGTTTACAGATTAAAAGGAGGGAAATCATTATTCTCAGATAATATGCTTCTGTGAATAGAAAATCCAAGAAAATCTAGGGACAAATTAAATAATGTGTAAGTGTAAAACTAGTTAAAAAAAAAAAAAAAAAAAAAGTCCAGCAAAATGCCAGATAAGAAGTTAATATACAAAAGTTAACTGAATTGTTACATTATCAATAAACAATTGAAAAACATTCAAAAACACTATAATACCATGAACAATAACCAAAGTTAACTTGAAAAAAAAAAAAAAACACAATATGTGTGAGGCCTTTATGGAGAAAAGTAATACTATATAGCATTATCTTTTTGAAATAAAGAAAAAAATGAAGGAAGACCCAAATAAATGAAGAGCTATACAATAATCATGGACACTAGGCTTTAACATTTTCAAGATGAAAATTCTCCACAAAATATAAACTTGATGTAACTTTTTTTTTTTTTTTTTTTTTTTTTGAGACGCAGTCTTGCTCTGTCGCTCAGGCTGGAGTGCAGTGGCCGGATCTCAGCTCACTGCAAGCTCCGCCTCCTGGGTTCACACCATTCTGCTGCCTCAGCCTCCCGAGCAGCTGGGACTACAGGCGCCCGCCACCTCGCCCGGCTAGTTTTTTTGTATTTTTTTTAGTAGAGACGGGGTTTTACCGGGTTAGCCAGGATGGTCTCGATCTCCTGACCTCGTGATCCTCCCATCTTGGCCTCCCAAAGTGCTGGGATTACAGTAACTTCTAATAAAAACCTGATAGGACTGTTCGTAGAACTTAACACTCTGATCTTAAAGCTCAAAGAAGAGAGGGAGCCAGCTAAAACCAAGATAACTCTGGAGACTAAGAGGAGACTCATTCTACCAGATGCTGAGGCTTACCAGAAAAAGTTATAGTATGAAAACAGTATGGTATTAGACAAAGACAAATAGATGGATTTAAAAAGCACAGAACCTTAGTCTGGGCTTGTAAATATCAGAGTCCCATATGCGTCGGGGGAAAGGGATGAATTAAGAAACCTATGAGGTTGACACTTGCAGGTATTCATATGGAAAAGATGAGCCCCACGCCACTCCAGACACACAAATCCATTCCAGATGCACTGACTACTGTAACATGAAAAGCAACACAACAAACCTCTAGAAGAAAAAGTAAGAGGCAACGCCTTCATGTAAGGTCCCTTAGACAGGGGATTCTGGCTGCTCAATAAATGCTGCTTTGTCGCTGTGTAAGACAATAGCACAGACTTAGTGGGTTAGAGCAACAGAAATGTGCGGCAGTGTACCCTCATCATGCTGAGGTCAGAAATCCTAAATGAGTTTCACCGGGCTAAAGCCAAGGTGTTGTCAGAGCTGGTTCCTCCTTAAGATTCTGAGGAACAATCCACTTCCTTGCCTTCCTCAGACGGTGGTGGTGACCTGTATTCCGCCACTCATGGCCCCTTCCTCCAGTTTCAAAGTGGGTCACTCCCACCTTGGCTTCCATCTTCACATCACCATCTCCTCTTCTGCAGTCAAATCTCCCTCTTAAAAATAATGACCCTTGTGATGACATTCAGGACCTACCTGGATAACCCAAGATAATTGCTCGCATCTCATCCTTAACTTCATCACCTCTGCAAAGCTCCTTTTGCCGTATGAGGTCACATATTCAGAGGTGCCAGAGACTAGGACCTGGATATCTTTGGGGGCCATTAATTAGCCACAAATATGTTCAATTGTTATTTGCTGAATAAATCAAGGGGAGAAAAAAGTGTTTCTTTCTACAAGGCATTGGGTACAAAGCATGAAGGGACAGACAAATTAAGACAATGTAAAAGTTAAGACTTCATCAGACACAACAGCAAGAAGACACCTCAGGCTGGGCACAGTGGTTCATGCCTGTAATCCCGACACTTTGGGAGACTGAGGCGGGTGGATCACTTGAGGTCAGGAGTTCAAGACCAGCCTGGCCAACATGGCAAAACCCTGTCTCTACTGAAAATACAAAAAACATAGCTAGGCGTGGTGGTGCACACCTGTAGTCCCAGCGACTTGGGAGGCTGAGGCAGGAGAATCGCAGGAACCCAGGAGGCGAAGGTTGCAGTGAGCCTAGATCGTGCCATTGCACTCCAGCCTGGGTGACAGGAAAAAAAAAAAAGAAAGAAAACACCCGAAAGGGACCTTTACAACATAGGACCAAGTGCTGTGGAAAATCTGGGAAGAATTCCTATAGGGCAAAAAAAGAAACAACTCCAGATGCAAACGGGTACAGTTCATCGCAGGGGACACCTGAAGGGCTAGTTGGCATGGGAGAACATATCCCAAAGGTACCAGGAAAACAAGCAATGCCAAGGCCCACAATGAAAATGCAGTCCCAGGATGGAGAAGGCAATGCAAAGTGGGACTGTTCCGGAGGCTCCTGGGGACTCTGTCATCCCCACTTAAAGCAGCCCTGAAATTCTCACTGCTATGAACTGAACTGTCTCCCTCTAAAATTCATATGCTAAGGCCCTAACCCCCCAGTGTGATGGTATCTGGAGGTAGCACCTTTAAGAGGTAGTTGAGGTTATGAGATTACAAGGGTGGGGTCCTGATCCCATAGGATTAGCATCCCTATAAGGAAAGGAAGAAATATCGGAGAGCTAGCATGGGTGCCCACAGGTGGTCATGCATTCCTATCTCCCTGCAACCAACCATGTGAGGACACAGCCAGAAAGTAACCCTCTGCAAGCCAGGTAGCAGTCCCTCACCAGGAGCTGAATCAGCCAGCTCTTCAGCTCCTTGATCTCAGACGTCCAGCCTCCAGAAAGGTGAGAAAATAAATTTCCGCCAAGTCACTCTATCTATTCTGTTATAGCCTGAGCTGCCCAAGACACCCACCTTCTACAAAATCATGTGTAAAACATAACAGAGTTGATGGGGAAAACAGTTGAGGAGGCCACTCCAACATATGCCTTTTTGTCCCCAGAGCCCTGCAGAAGCCAGGAAAATCCCTGCTGTGTTATTTCGGCTCCAGCAATGACACCTTAAATCATGGTCCATGTTGGCAGCCTTCAACCCTGGGCTGCTGAGTCTCCCAAGAGATGTCTGTCTCCAAAGAAGATGGCTTCCAATAGAAACCAGTTGCTTCAACACTGAAACTAAGTTTGTAGATAGCCTTCTTTAAGAAGTTTACTTTTGCTAACCAGAAATAAAATTCTAAGTCCACCACCAACTGAATGGATCCCCCAGCCACTCTTGGCCAAGGGCATTCCAAAGTAAAACCGAAAAACGAGTTCAAAGCATGATGGGAAGCAGGGATCGAACATGCCTCATTATATCTGCCTCCCTTTGGAATTCAGGCACAACTGACCAGCATTAACATTAAAACAAGAGATCTCAAGATGGACCAAATGGACTCTTTGTAGCAAATTCCAATCTGACTCTAGTATAGCATCACATAATAGATAGCAGGTCCTGAAAGAAAACAAAGTATTTTTTACCGAACTATATTTCTTTGACATATTTTGAAATGACCCTGCAAAGCTGTCTCTTGTGGGGAAAATTTACACTCTATAGAGAATCCCCTTCCATTTCCAGGTCTCTTCCTGATCCAGGAGAGATTAACTAAGAGCCTGGCATCTTTTTAGGTAAGTTAAGAGACATTTACCCTCCGTTCTCCCTGAAGTCTGCTATCTGGAAGCTTCTTGCACGTAATAAGAACCTTGGTCTCCACAACCCCTGATCTTAAGCCAGACATTCCTTTCTATTGATTCCAGGTCTTTACATAATAACAACTCTTTCAACCAATTGCCAATCAGAAAATCTCTGAATCTACCTATGACCTGGAAACCCTCCCCTGACTCCACTTAAAGCTGTCCCACCTTTTTGGACTGAACCAATGTACACCTTACATGTACGCACTGTTGTCTGCCTGTAACTTCTACCTCCTAAAATGTATAAATCCAAGCTGTAACCCAACTACCTTGGGCACATGTTCTCAGACCTCTTGGGGCTATAAAATGGGCCTTGGTCACTTGTATTTGGCTCAGAATAAACCTCTTTAAATATTTTACAGAGTTGACTATTTTTCATTGGCATTTTCTTAGATACAGGAGGAAATGTCTTCATAGTCTGTCCATAGGCAGGGCAGCATCCTCAAATCTGGTGGACAGTGTGGAGGCTCCCTAAGCCATTGCAGCAGCCTCTCCTTACACTGAATGAGACACCCCTGTAGCATTTCCTGCTTTTTGTTCTGAAGCATCACATGATCTCAATGTATACTTGGTGAATTAACCAATGAACTGGAAACAGCTTAAATGCCACTGTCTTATTCCACTTTTTGTTGCTATAACAAGATACCATAGGCTGGGTAATTTATAAAGAAAATAAGTGTATTTCTTAGGGCTCTGGATGCTGAGAAGTCCAAGAGTATGGTGTGGCATCTGGTGAGGACTTTCTTGCTGCATCATGACATGGCAGGGGGCATCACATGGCGAGAGGGTGAGATCATGCATGTCAGCTCTGGTCTGTCTTCCTATTGAAGCCATAAGTCCCATCATGGGGACTCCACGCTGATGACCTTATTTAATCTCAATGACCTCCCAAAGGCCCCAACTCCAATCAACATACAAATTTGGGGATGAAGCTTGCAACATAAGAACTTTGAGGAACATGTTGAAACCATAGCAGCCACCAACAGGAAACTAAGTAAATGATTGTGTAGTAATATCAGGTAAAATTATAGAACAGTGAAGACAAGTCAAGTAACATACATTGACATGCGACAGTGAAATGCGGGAAATGTCAACTTTCAAAAGAACAGATACATTTATCTAAACATTTTCATACACAAATTAAAAATATAGATGGTGATGGCTGTCTTCACCTATCTATAGCCCTGCTTCAAAACAGGGAAAACTGATGAGAACAAGTGGGAGTTATCTCAAAACAAATAAATAAATAAATGCAAATAGGCAAATAGGGCAAAATCTTAAAATGTTTAGTTCTGATGATGGGTATAGAGTCATTATTGTGTTTTTCTACTTTTCTATGTTTATCATGTCTTTCATTAAAAATAAAAACTTTAGCAATTACATGACCATGGCACAGGGTCTGCCTGTAATGGTCTTTCCAGTGCAAGCCCTTGATAAATCAAATTTATTCATTTTAGAAGCCGGACAGATGTGCTTGTGGGGGATCCCAGTGGATGAGAACACAGAAGGCCATGCTGCTACAGGAAGGCAGAGCTGATGCTTCTTCAGGGCTTCCAGCAAGTCGGCCTACCAGCTAGGCCTGTATTTGAGTATCTCTTGTCAGTCCTGGGAGAATGTGATAGGAGGACTTCGTGACTTCTCCTTATCTGATAGATAAGGAACCTCAGAAGATAAACTCCTGGTGCGTCACAGCCAGGAAGGGAGGCAGCTCACCCTCAATCCAAATTCAAGATTCTCCAGACAATTTCCAAAAGACAGTCTGCTTGTGCAAAAAGGAGCTCAGTGGAAACTGCCCCAAAAGATTGCAGCGTGAGGTCTTAGAGAAGTGAAATTCGGATTAATTCACTCTCCATCCTTTCACGTAAATCACACACCCTCAGCAACAGGGAGGCTGCAGGAGGACAGAAGGCAGAATGCAAAATATTTATATATCCGTGCTTTTTATTGTGCACTTCTAAATTAATAGGCTTTATTCTTCTAGAGCAGGTTTAGGTTTATATGAAACAGCTGATACAGAGAGTTCCCGCTGATCTAGTTCCTAGTTTGTAGTCTGTCTGCTCTAACAAACCTGTTGCACTTAGGATCTAAAAGGAGATGTAAAATCAAAATACAACCCTCCCAGATGCCAGTGGTCTCTAAATTTTCAGGTGCCCTCCGTTTGTTCCTGAGGCTCCCCGCGGTTGACTTGGGTCCATCTGGACAGTTCTGGATCCTGCGTTATGAGTGCAAGGGAGGGGTGTGGCAGTCAAGACTAGCCACCAAAATCATCCCCAGGTACAAGTCAGGTTCTTAAAATCCCAGTACCTGGCAGTGGAGGGCTGGGGGATTAACCTTCCTTTGAAGATTAAATATCACAGTACATTGCATCTCAGCAGTGTCTGTCTGGGCAGAAGGGCTTTGGCATTAAACAGACTCAGCAACCTAGGCCACTACAGAGAAGACAGAAGCATGACCAGGTTCTATTCCAGCTCCAGACTCAACACCAGAGCAGCCACAGAATAACCCAGTGGGACCCAGTGTCCCCAGTGAGGGGTTGACCACAGGGTGACCCACCTAAGGCATCTCTGATTCACAGAGGGGCCTCACGACAGCTGCCGCACCTTCTAAACTATGGGTTACCAGAAAGTAAGTTAAATTACCATGTCTGGGAACTGGGAACATCACACAACAAACTTACACGCTCTGAGAGCTCTATGGAGATGAAATGTCACTGGTGAACTAAGATGTGCCTGTTACTAAACATATTTAGTGTACAGATGTGCCTGTATACTAAACAGATTTCAAATCAAGGGTAAGAACTCTCAACAGCTTTCTGTGCTGTACCCAATTCCATCAAAAACCGGCCTCAGGTATCTGTTGGGGGCCCAGGAGAGATGCCAAGTGCTTGAGTCTGAAGGGGGCTTCCCAGTCACCTGCTTGGGGACGCCCTTGACTCCACCATGAGTGGGGCTGTGGCTACTCCATCCTGCCATCGTCTGTAATGACAGTATTTAAGCTGGGGGTGGGTTCCCTTAATTCCTATTATTCCAATGTTTGTGGGAACCCAGATGTCCTTTGCTATCTTAACTTTAATTTTCTTGTCTTCTGTTTTTTTTGAGACGGAGTCTCACTGTGTCGCCCAGGCTGGAGTACAGTGGCACGATCTCGGTTCACTGCAACCTCCGCCTCCCGGGTTCAAGTGATTCTCTTGTCTCAGCCTCCCAAGTAGCTGGGATGACAGGCATGTGCCACCACACCCAGCTAGTTTTGTATTTTTAGTAGAGACAGGGGTCTCACCATGTTGGTCAGGCTGGTCTCAAAATCCTCATCTCAAGCCATCCACCCGTCTTGGCCTCCCAAAGTGCTGGGATTACAGGTGTGAGCCACCACTCCCAGCCTCGTCTTGTTTTTTTTTTTTTTTTTTTTTTTTTTTTTTTTTTTTGAGACGGAGTCTCGCTTTGTCGCCCAGGCTGGAGTGCAGTGGCGCGATCTCGGCTCACTGCAAGCTCCGCCTCCCGGGTTTACGCCATTCTCCTGCCTCAGCCTCCCGAGTAGCTGGGACTACAGGCGCCCGCCACCACACCCGGCTAATTTTTTGTATTTTTAGTAGAGACGGGGTTTCACCATGTTAGCCAGGATGGTCTCAATCTCCTGACCTCATGATCCGCCCGCCTCAGCCTCCCAAAGTGCTGGGATTACAGGCGTAAGCCACCGCACCCAGCCATCGTCTTGTTTTCTTAAGAAGAAATATTGTTCCCGTCTGGGGCGTTTTAAACTATTGCGCTAACCCAATGGTTGAGAGAACCTCATGGTGAGAGAACCTCTTGCAGTCCTCTGTGGGAGGTGCCCCCAGGTGTGTGTGCCGGTCCTCAGTGTGTCCTGCTCCTAGGATGTTATGCTGTGCAGCAGTCCCACAGCCTTAATGCCCCCACAGCATGAAGAATGAAGCCTGAACACCAGGTGGGAAGGCTGTTCTCGCTTTTCTCTGTGAAGCCTGGACAAACCCTACAGCGAGATCATTCATCCCAGAAATCTTCCTCCTCGGAACTTCTCAGCCCTTGAGATTCGGATGTCAGAGGCTGCCTGGGGACCTGAGAATCATTCACCTTGAAATGCCCCCAAGTGAAACGGGCCCAGCCAAGGCTGAGAACTGGCAACATCTTTTACATTGCGTTGTCAGGTACCTTTTTCTCAGGAGCAGAGACACGTCTCATTCTCGGGCCTCCGTCCTGGAATGCTTCCCGGCTGATCTCATGGTCCAGCCCCACCCACTTGTCAGGACCCAGTGCAGAGCACCCGCCGTGAGCACTGTTGGGAAGCCGTCTCCTCTGTCCTCTGCTGAGCGTTGAGTGGAAGACAAGTCTCCAGCCTCCCGCATGCTGCACAGATGGACGAATGTGAGTTTCCACATCCCCCCCAGCCTGGACCAACACTGACAAGCATACACGACAGCCTGGTGTCAGCCCTTCCCTTGAAGGAGGCTCCTGCCAAAAAGCCAGGGATGATAGGACAGACGGGGGGGTTCCACAAATCAAAACTGCACAGGCCAAGCACCAAAGCAGGTGCCGCCCAGGCACTGGGTCACCTCGCTTCACCCTCTCACAGACGTCCTGAAACAAAAGGTCTGCACCAGACAGTCCGGGGGCTGTATCACGAAGACGCTAGAGACGGGCAGACAGGACCTCTGAATCTGAAGAGAACTTGAGCATTGGAAGGATCTAGGTAAGGACAAACCAAGGAATTAACTGGACAGCTACTTCTTTACAGACAGCAAAAATTAGCCAGGTGTGGTGGCGGGCACCTGTAGTCCCAGCTACTCGGGAGGCTGAGGCAGGAGAATGGCGTGAACCTGGGAGGCGGAGGTTGCAGTGAGCTGAGATTGCACCACTGCACCCCAGCCTGGGCGACAGAACGAGACTCCATCTCAAAAAAAAAAAAAAAAAAAAAAAAAAGAATTCTTGCACACCCATGCAGCACTCCCCAGTATTACAAGACATGACTTTTCTTGGTTTACCTTCCAATCCACACTTTTTTTTTTTTTTGAGATGGAGTTTCACTCTTATCACCCAGGCTGGAGTACAATGGCATGATCTCGGCTCACTGCAACCTCCGCCTCCCGGCTTCAAGTGATTCTCCTGCCTCAGCCTTCCGAGTAACTGGGATTATAGGCGTCCACCACCTCACCCGGCTAATTTTTGTATTTTTTAGTAGAGACGGGATTTCACCATGTCGGCCAGGCTGGTTACAAACTCCTGACCTCAAGTGATCTGCCGTCCTCAGTCTCCCAAAGTGCTGGAATTACAGGTGTGAGCCACCACACTTGGCCCACACTTCTGAAAGTAATCAATATTCACAACAGCGGCAAGTAGCATCTAGGGACCATTTGACAACACTGATAAAAGGTCAACTGAGGCACAATAAGATGCATGAAGAGTTAGTTTGAGCAAACAGTGATTTATGAAATCAGGAAGCACCAAACTGAAGGTATTTGGTTGGTGCAAAAGGAACTGTTGGTTTTGCCGTTTCTTTTAAATGGCACAAACTGCAATTATTTTTGCAGCAACCTAATAGTTTTAGGCTCCACTACAGGGATGGAAGGGGAAAGCTTTATGGGGTGAACGCAGATGCAAGGCAAAGGAGACACCTGGTTGGTTACAACGATGTGGTCGCCTTACTGGCTTATCTTGTCGGAAAGTCCCTAGCTGAAGTTAATTGATGGCTTCTGATCAGCTAAGCTTGAGCTTCATTTTTCTTTGATGTAGGCATTTATAAGAAATAGCTCAAGTTAGGTTTCACTCAGGTGTCGTACATCAAGCAAGGCTGAGGTCACTTATGAGTTCTGACGGGCTCTGCTTAGGATTCTTTAGGCCTGGTTTCCTTTTTAATCTGACAACATAAAACAATTCATGTGACTCCAAAATATGTATGCACATAAGTCTACACAGAATGTGTGTAAAACCAGGCTCACGCCTGTAATCCTAGCACTTTGGGAGGCCGAGGTAGGTGAATCACCTGAAGTCAGGAGTTCAAGATCAGCCTGGCCAACGTGGTGAAACCCCATCTCTACTAAAAATACAAAAATTAGCTGGGCATGGTGGCGGGCGCCTATAATCCCAGCTACTCAGGAGGCTGAGGCAGGAGAATCACTTGAACCTGGGGCGGAGGCTGCAGTGAGCCGAGATGGTACCACTGCACTCCAGCCTGGGTGAAAGAGGGAGACTTCATCTCAAAAAATAAAAGAAGAAGAATGTGTGTAAAACCAGATACTGATTTTTGCATATCTCAGCAGTATAACTGTGATTTATGTTCATAAAAATATTTAATGAGAGTAAATTTTCAGAAAACTAAATTAAAATGTTTCCATTTCATAGAAATCATTTTGATTAAAATTTTGAGGCCAGGAGATCAAGGCTGCAGTGCTCTGGGACCCCACCTGTGACTGCATTCCAGCCTGGGCACAATAGCAAGACCTCATCTCTTTTTTAAAAATATATAATACTTGGCCGGGCGCGGTGGCTCACGCCTGTAATCCCTGCACTTTGGGAGGCCAAGGCGGGCGGATCACGAGGTCAGTAGATCGAGACCATCCTGGCTAACACGGTGAAACCCCGTCTCTACTAAAATACAAAAAATTAGCCGGGCGCGGTGGCGGGCGCCTGTAGTCCCAGCTACTCCGGAGGCTGAGGCAGGAGAATGGCACGAACCCGGGAGGCGGAGCTTGCAGTGAGCCGAGATGGTGCCACTGCACTCCAGCCTGGGTGACAGAGTGAAGACTCCGCCTCAAAAAAAAAAAAAAAATATATATATATATATATATATATATAAAATACTCATTAATTTTAACTTGTATTTTGCCCTTGAGCAGTTAATTTGGAATATTTTAGTAGATATCATTTTTGGAATCATGAAAAATGTTTAATGCTAAATTTAATTTATACCTTTATCAAAATACATTCAATTTTCTTTTCTGTATTAGCCCATTTTCATAGACACCCAAATTTTGTATACACTGAATATATTAAATTTCTAATCATTTAGAATATGAAACACAGATTGTGCAAAATGCTAGACCAGAACAACATAGTGGTAATTTTGCTGAACAGAAGGCAAGACAAATATATTTTCTGGCATATATAATAATGAATGAATGGCATTTATATTTATTACTTATCCAAATGTCACTGTGCATCAGTGAGATGCCCAAGTGTGCAACAGAACAACTAAACTCAGCCGTGTTTGGTGTATCAGCAGCTTTCAATCGCATGCAACAGCCAATTCCCACATGGTTTACATTTTGCCATCACAAAGGGACGTCTGTGAAAGCAGAAGAAACTATGATCTAACCGCGTGCTAGCTGGGTGTGGACCTAACTTTCAAATAGGAAACATGTCACGTGGGCTTCTGCTGGTGCTCCCTGCCCGGACCCCAAATAGTAGGGGCTGGCTGGTGAGACGTGGCACTGAGGCACATGTTGCCTGTTCCCGACCTCCAAGACCACAGCAGAGCCCATGCTCAAAGGGGTCTCCAAAGAGGCAAGCAGCTGGGACGCTCCCAGGTGCCAGGAGGAAGCAGCCATTTCTCCCAGGACAAGGGTCAGGCCTTCACGCCTATCGAATCGCAAGAGCTTTAGGAAATATGATGGCCCTAGTCCTCCTGGGTTCCTGCTGTCGCTGGCAAGGGGTGCAGTAGTCAGTTTGCTGCCATCACAGACCACCACAGCTGGGGCTATGACAGCAGAAATGCATGTGCTCACATTTCTCCCAGTGAGGGTTCTTCCTGGCTTGCAGACAGCCAAATTCTGGCTGTTTTCAGCACGGCCTCCTCTTTTGGCACCCGCGGGGAGAGAGTGAGCCTTCTGTTTTCTCTTCTTCTAGGTGCACTGTATTGGTCCGGGTTCTCCCGGGAGGCAGCATCAACAGGAAATGTATACAGACACATGCGGGTGGGCTTGTCAGGGGGCTGACAGGGTCTCCACGATGACAAAGGCTGAAAAGTCCTGGGACAAACCGTCTGCAGGTTGGAGCCCCTGGGGGCTGGGAGCAAGACTCAGTCCAGGTCCGAAGGCTCGGAACCGGGGAAGGCGATGGCGTAACTCAGTCCGAGGTCGGAGGACAGAGAACCCGAGGGGAAGGGGGTGGCCGCTGGTGCAAGTCCTGAAGTCCGAAGGCCTTCGAGTTGCCCAAAGACAGGAGAGGACGAGAGTGTCCAGCCCAGCGGCTCTATGCCCTTGCCCCTTCTCTGCAGTTGTTCTCTCTGGACCCCCAGCAGGTTGGACGGTGCCCACTCACACCCAGGGCAAATCCCTGCCTCCAGTCCTCTCAGACTTATGTGCTAATCCCCTCCAGAAACCCCACACAGACACGCCCACCATCACACTTTGCCGGGTTCCCAGGTGTTCCTTAGTGCAGTCGAAAGGATACTGAAGATCACCCCTCAGGCCTCTAATCCCATCAGATTAATCAGATTAATCCCTGTAACCTCGTTTAACCAGGATCACTGCCTGAGAGGCCCCAGGCTCAAAGTCACGATGGGGGTTATGGTTTCCACAGAGGAATCTTGAGGGGACACAATCTAGTCCACAACACCTGGGAAGGCGCAGCTCTGATCCTGAGACCCTGGGCCTGGGAGGCCTCCTTGGGGCAGCAGCAGTGGGGTGATGGGACTGTCCCCCATGGCTGCCCGAGGGTTGAACAATGTGGCAGACCTCACCACTCCACTCAGCCCCATCCGTGGCACACTGACCACGTAACCAAAAGGAGCAAACAACTGCTAGGATTTCCAACACAGTGATTCCCATCTGGCGCAAGGGAAGCCCTCAAAATATGCCACCGTCCTGCCAGCTCAATCCCTGACCTCACACAAGGAGAAGGAGCGCCCAAGGAAGGCATCCACCTCAAGAACGCAGGGCCACGGTGGGCCACGTGCTTTCTCTTGTTACTTTATTTACTTAAAACAAACAGCTGCCAGGCGCGGTGGCTCACGCCTGTAATCCCAGCACTTTGGGAGGCCGAGGTGGGCAGATCACAAGGTCAGGAGTTCGAGACCAGCCTGGCCAATATGATGAAACCCCATCTCTCCTAAAAATATAAAAATTAGCCAGGCACGGTGGTGAGCACCTGTAGTCCTAGCTAACCTGGAGGCTGAAGCAGAAGAATTGCTTGAACCCAGGAGGCAGAGGTTGCAGTGAGCCAAGATCACACCACTGCACTTTAGCCTGGGAGACACAGGGAGACTCTGCCTCAAAAAAAAAAAAAAAAAAAAAAAAAAAAAAAAAAAAAAAAAAGAAGGGAGGGAGGGAGGGAGGAAGGAAGGGAGGAAGGATGGACCTGAGGAGCAGCACCTTCCCTTATTTCCAATGGCCTCTTGGGAAATGCTCCTGAGAGAGGAATAACCCTCAGGGCACATGCACCCCTTAAAGGCACTCCCCCACCAGAGAACCGTCAGACTGCCACCCAGAAAGCCTACACAGTTAACGCCAGGGCAATGCCTGCCTCCTGCAGGTGCACGGTCTAGCCCGGCACGCTAGAGCAGGCAACAGCAGGTACACACACAGTGATCGAGTCCCATGTGAGAACAGGATCAAAAATGCACAAGCACAAGCAAATTCGCACTCCTTCAAAGACACTCCTGAGGGCTGCATTTCAAAGTGCTCTGGCCTCCGGGGCCATCGGGCTGGTGGAGGCTGAGAAGTGGGCATCCCCCAGCACCCAACCCTGTCACTGTGCCCTGTCCTCTCTGAGCAGGGACAGGCAGAATGCCTTGTTTGATGAAGTGTCTTATAAATCTATTACATTTATTTTTTCCAGCTACTGGTCTTTTGTAGACTATAAAATACTGGACTATTGGAGTCAATAACCATAAAAGGAAAATCTATCTCACCCCTCATGGAGGACAAGATGAACTGGAAGAGAGAAACTGATTCCAGTACAGGTTTCTCCTTCTGGCTGGGATCACTGCTGGAAAAAGTCTGCTGTTACCCTGCCTGCTTTTGGAGCAGATGTAAAGGATGAAGCTCCCGGGTGCCTCCAGGCAGGGTGGCTGCGGGGCTGGCCTCAGGATTGGCACCACTGCACGTGGTCCGGGTGTGAGTTCACCCTGCTGGAAATACCCTGACTGTCCAGCACACAAAGCTAATACTGTTTTCAACCCTCTTCTTTGATGAACCAGGCAAATGTCCCCCTAGGAAACATTCTTTCATATCCACAAGCTAGGGGGACTTCCACTACAACAATTTTAACTTCTGCCCAAAGAGTCGACTATTCCAGAACACGCTGAAACCTACCCAAGCACACTGGCGTGAAGAGTGTCCTCTCAAAATTCATCCTCACCCAAACCTCAGCATGAGATCTTCTTTGGGAACAGGAGGGTCTTTGCTGATGTAATTAGTCAAGATGAGATCATATAAGGAGGAGTGTAGGCCCTACATCCAATGCCAGGTGCCTTTATAAGGAGGGGAAATGATACAGAGGGAAAGACAGGGAAGTGACCAGGTGAAGACTGAGGCAGAGACTGGAGTGATGTGGCCACAAGCCAAGGAATAGCTGAGGCTTCAAGAGGGGGGGAAGGATCCTCCTCTAGAGCCTTTGAAGTGAGCACGGCCCTGCCGATGCCTTGATTTCAGACTTCTGACCTCCAGAACTATGGAAGCTGAGGAGGGTGGATCACGAGGTCAGGAGTTCGAGACCAGCCTGACCAACATGGTGAAACCTCGTCTCTACTAAAAAATACAAAAATTAGCTGGGTGTGGTGGCGCATGCCTGTAATCCCAGCTACTCAGGAGGCTGAGCCACGATAATCACCTGAACCCAGGAGGCAGAGGTTGCCATGAGCCAACACTGCACCACTGGACTCCAGCCTGGTGACAGAATGAGACTCCATCTCCAAAAAAAAAAAAAAAAAAAAATCAAAAGTTAGCTGAGTGTGGCGATGTGTGCCTGTGGTCCCAGCTATTGGGAGGCTGAGGCAGGGGAACTGCTTGAACCTAGGAGGTCGAGGCTGCGGTGAGCTGTGACTGCACCACTGCACTCAGCTTGGGCGACAGAGGGTGACCCAGTCTCAAGAGAAAAAAAAGAACACAGGCTTTGAGGGGGGCCACACAGGATTAGATTCCAATGCTGGGGCTCCCTGGGGAAGTAGCTTGGACACAGAGAACACACCCAGCTTTGTGCTCACCATTTCTTCTGCCTGGAATTCTCTCCTTGTCTCCCCCTCCTCTCCCAGTTTACATGTCATGCTCTCAGATAAGGCTTTCCCAGTTACCTTTCTCCAGCTACAAAACACACACACAGTCACTTATCTGCATTTACCAGAGCAAGGGATTTTGTTAAATCTGTGTCTTATTTATTTTGTGTGTCGCTCGCAGGAGGGCAAGAGACAAAACCCATCATCTTCGCCAGTGCTTCCTTGGCACCTAGTCCAACTCAGCACAAGTGTGAAGAATGAAGAAATGAGCAGCGGCAGGTTCTTGGATGGGCACGGGAACAACACAGCTGAGCATGACAGGTCTCCTCAGGAAATGCAAAGCAGATAGATGATGCCTGAACTACAGAGCTGGTGTCGATGGGAAACCGTGGCTGCTGCTGGGTGGTCCTGTGTACACCGAAGCAGGAAAGCGAGTCTGTCAAGAGAGCAGGAGGAAGGGAAGAAAAAAAGAGGGAGAGGAAGAGGAGAAACAGACCAAAGCTGGAGAATGTGGGGACAAAAAAGGCAGAGGGACAGACACAGAGATGGCAAGAGAGACAGAAACATTGCTTCCAGCCAAGATGGAGGAAGGGGTGCTGGATTTAGGCTCCTACCTGAAACCACCCCCAAAATATTCAAAATATGAAAAAAAAAACATATATTTTCAAAGTACAGGATAGGATGCATGGGAGACAGGAAATAACGAGGTGAGCCCTATGATGACTCCCAGCTTTCTGCCTCTCCAGAGTTTCCAGGCCATGCTGCAAGCAAGGACCACCAAGGTGAACTCCCAGGGTGGAGGCGATGGGGCTGAGAACACAGGAAGGTCAAGGTAGCTCCAGTTTGCAGGACAAAAAAACAGGAGGGGACAGAATGAAACAGAGCCTAGCAGGGACGTGTTCCCTTATTCAGAATATGATGGATGCAAGCACGTAACAAACCACCTTAGGCTGGAGAAAGAACCACCCAAAAGAATTGGCAGAAACAATTCATATCAATCACACAGGCCAGGAACGGTGTCTGTTTCCATCTCACCACTCGCGGGGCAGTGTACATACAGAAGGGTTTTGCCTCACGGGGCAGTGTACATACAGAAGGGTTTTGCCTCACGTAGTGGGAAATAATCAGACATTGGCTGAGCACTGCGATCATCCCGCCAAACGAATATTTAAATCAAGACCCAAAAGGATTATGCTGTTTCTAAGTAACTTCACTAAATCCCAGAAACAAAAGCTCAAGAATATGTACAGAAATCCAAAACACACAGGTCCAACAAGATTAAATTCATATTTTACAACGTTTAGTGATAGAAAATTCAATTAATAAAACAATGAAAAACTATCACACATGCAAAGTAAGAACATATGACCCATAATGAGGAAAATAATCAATAAAAACTAAGCAAAAATACCAACGTTAGAATTAGCAGACAAAGCATTCGACTCATATTAACAGTATTCTGTATGTTCAAAAAGATAAGTAGCAACATGGAAAAAAATTAAACTTCCAAAGATAAAAACGACAATATCTGAAGTGAAAAATACCCTGAAAAGAATTAATGGCAAATTACACATCACACAAAAAGATTTGTGAACTTGAAGCTAGAACAGTAGAAACTGTCTAAAATGAAACACACAAAGAAAATAATACCACCAACAAATTATAACAACAGAACAGAGTATCAGTGAGCCATGAAACAATGTCAAGCAGCCTAATATGTACATAGTTGGAGTTTCTAAAAAGAAAAGGTGGAGGGGGAACAAACAAATATTTCTATTTAAGGCCAAAAGTTATTCACATTTGATGAAAACTATAAACTCACAGTTTCATGAAACTCAGTGTAACCTAAGCACAAGAATCGTTAAGAAAATTACACCAAGGCACAACATAACAAAATGGCTCAAAACCAAAGATAAAGAAAAAAGCTTACAAGCAGACTAGGGAAGGGAGACACGTTACATTCAGAAAACAAACTGAAGAACGACAGCAGATTTCTTGATGGAAATGATTCAAGTGAACCGACAGTGGATTGGCATCTTTAAATGAAAAAAGTCAAACTAGAATTATACAAGCAGTGAATATATCTTTCAGAAATGAAGACTTTTCTGACATACAGTAGCTGAAAGAATTCATGAACAGGAGATCTGTCCTACAAGCAATGTCAATGGAAAGTCTTGAGGCAGAAGAAAACGACACCAGATAAAAATATGAATTACACAAAAGAGTGAAGACAATCAGAACTGGTAACCCCAAGGCTAAATATACAATTTTTTTCTTAGTTAAACCCCTTTAAGACAAGTGACTAAGCAGAAAAAAAAAATGTATCATGGGGTTTACAAGACATATAGAAGAAAAATGTATAACAACAACACAAAGGTTGGGATGGGAACATGGAAGCGTATTATTTTAAAGTTCTTATGCTTACATGAACTGGTATAACACTACTTGATGATCGAGTATAGTAAGATAAAGATTTATACAATAAACCCTAAACCAACCATTGAAAGAACAAAACAAAGAGTAATCACAGATAAACCAATAAAGATAAATGGAAAAAAATCTATTAATCTAAAAGAAGACAGAAAAAAGAAAAGGAGAACAAAGAACAGATGTAACAAAAAGAAAATAGTAAGATGACAGATTTAAATCAAACCATTATCAATTTTCCCATTAAATGTGACCCAACTCTAAGCTTTCTATAAGAAATACACTTTAAACCCATAAGCCAATTCAAAAATAGGCAAAGAATCTAAACAGACATTTCTCCAAATAAAATATGCAAATCGCCAATAAGCCCATGAAAAAAAATCCAACAACATTAGGCATTTGGGGAATGCAGGTCAAAACAACAACGAGATACCACTGTATATCTACTAAGAGGGCAATAACAATAGTAATAAGTGGAAAATGACACATTTGGTGAGGATGTAGAGAAACTGGAGCCCTCATGCACTGCTGATAGAAATGTAAATCGCGTGGCCACTATGGAAAACAGGATAGCACTTTTCCAGAAGTTTAAATAGAGAGTAACACCTGATCCAACAGTTCCACTCCTAGTTATAAATCCAAAAAAATTGAGAGTAGGGACTTAAACAGAGCTTTGTACATGAATGTTCATGGCAACAGTATTCACAAGCACCAAAAGATGGAAATAACCCTTTCACCTGTCCATCAACTGATGAATGAATGAATACATAGAATGTGGCCTATCCATACAGTGGAATACTACTCAGTCATAAAAAGGAAGGAAATTCTGACACATCCTACAACATGCACAAGCTTTGAAAACACTATGTTCAATAAGCCAGACACAGTAGAAGACATCTTATATGATTCTACTTATATGAGGTACCTAGAATAGCCAAATTCATAAAGCCAGAAAGTAGACTGGTGGTTACCAGAGGCCAGAAAGAGAGGGGAGAGGGAACTATTATTTAATGGGCACAGAGATTTTGTGAAGGATGACAAAAAAAGGTTTGGTATAGACAGAGTGGTGGTAACACAATGTTATGAATGTATCTAATACCACTGAATCGTACACTCATGAATGGTTAAGATGATAGATATTATGCTAGGCATATTTTATCACAATTTTAAAAGTCTTTAAAAAGAACTGTGCTTTAAAAATAAAGACAAATACAGGTAAAAAGTAACTGAATAGGAAAAAGCATACTAAGTTAGTATTAATCTGGCCAAGCGCGGTGACTCACATCTGTAATCCCAGCACTTTGGGAGGCCGGGGTGGGTGGATCACTTGAGCCCAGGAGTTCAAGACAAGCCTGGCCAACATGGTGAAACACTGTCTCTACTATAAATACAAAAATTGTTGGGAGTGGTGGTGCACCTCTGTAATCCCAGCTACTCAGGAGGCTGAGGCATGACAGTCACTTGAATCTGGGAGGCAGGGGTTGCAGTGAGCTGAGGTTGCACCACTGCACTCCAGCCTGGATGACAGAATGAGACTTCGTCTAAAATGAATGAATGAATGAATGAATGAATGAATGAATGAATGAATGAATGAATGAAATAAAAGACCAACTTAATAGTAATCAAAAGAAAGTTGGAGGATTATATTATTTTTCCAGAAAGCTGGATAAAAGGAAACATCCCAATGCCTTCTGGGGCCAATATTGCCCTGATACGAATAAGAAAACACAGACCAACATTCTTCATGAACACAGATGCAAAAAGTCAAAATAAAACAGCAAATCAAATCCAACAATATGTAAAAAGGATATTTCATAACCAAGTGTGATTTTGATCAGGAACTGATCAAATTTAACATTTGGTTCAACATTTGAAATCAACAGTTAACATTTGAGAATCAAAACATACCAACAAACCATGTTAACAAAAGCTAAACACTCTATGAGCAGCTGAATAGTTGCAAAAAAAAGCATTTCATAAAATCTAACACAGACTTGGGATAAAATCCCTCAACAAAGCAAAACTGGAAGGGAATCTCCTTAGCCTGAGAAAAGGCATCTCTGAAAAACCCACAGCGTCCACCGTATTTACATGGGAAGACTGACAAATTCCTAAGATCGAGGACAAGACTGAGGCATCCACTCTCACACTTCTCCTCAGCAAGACAAGAAAAATAAATAAAATGCACCCAGAGTGAGATGAAAGAAATAAAACCATCCTTGTTTGCAGAAGACATGATTGTCCCTGTAGAAAATCCATTGGAATCCTTGAAAAAGCTACTAGAACAAGCGATTTTTAGCAAGACTGAAGAAGGCAATAGGAATATAAAGCAATCAATTATATTTCTATATCATTCCAATGAATGATTAGAAGTTGAAATGTTAAAACAACTCTATTTACACATACCAACAGAAAATAAGACATGCTGAGGAGAAAATCTCGGCGAAAGATGTGAAAGATTTATACACTGAGAACAACAAAACCCTGCTGCAAGAAACTAAAGATGACTGGATAACCGAGATGCCACCTTGTGATGCGAGTCTCAAAGTCCACGCTCATGCAAACCTCTGCTGACCAATTAAGGTTACAGGACTTCCAGGCACAGGACATCCGGGGAGCTGACAACCAGCCTTCACGCTGTAACCTGCCTGCCACTTGGGAATGACAAGCATCTTGCTGAATTTCCCGGGGACAAATGTCATTATCTTCACTTTGCACTTGCAGAAAAACGTGACTCAGAAGCAAATAGCTCTGGGCATCCTTATTCCAGGTGTACCCACAACTACATCTTACTCCAGATGTGCCCAGCAACACCTTGGTATTTATCAGAACAAACACACCATGGGGCACAGAATATGTGCTTTTCTTTGAACGAAGTCGACCTGCTGGCGTTCTTTATCAAGGGTACAGGATAGAAGGAAAGAGAACAGAGGAAGTAGTTTCCAAAGAAAAACGTGGAGGAGGTGACAAGCTTTGTTAATTTATGGTCTGGGCAGTTAAAATAGCTTTTCCTACCAGGGTAGGAGCAGAAGGCAGGCAAGAAAACACAAAGTCCCTTACCCCATGCCCATCTAACAACGCTTTGTACAAAGAAGTCGACAGTGGAAGTCTAGGTTGCAAAAAAAAAAAAAAAAAAGAAAAGAAAACAACCTCCCCATACAAAGTTCAATTTCTAAAGGAAATAGATACAGGCTTCTAGAAAACATCTACAGATGACTTTTTTTGGGGGGGAGGGGGTGGTGGGGACGGCATGTTTGAACAAACCTGTCAATCCAGGTAAAC
Organism: Macaca thibetana thibetana; assembly: GCF_024542745.1. Taxonomy (NCBI): domain Eukaryota; kingdom Metazoa; phylum Chordata; class Mammalia; order Primates; family Cercopithecidae; genus Macaca; species Macaca thibetana. Next base: position 3,536,740 of record NC_065591.1, on the reverse strand, counting down.
CACACCACACTAGCCCACACGCCAATGTGGATCAAATGAATTTCAGCTCAGGAACTAAAACTTTTAGGAAGCGCTGAAGCTACAAGCCAAGAAGGATGGTATTGTCACCAGCTACCACTCTTAAATACACCACTGGAGAGGAAGTAAAAATTCCCGGGGCAAGGTCAGACCATCAGACAGTCCCTCCCCTCCACCAACGCCCACGAGGCACAGCCCCGTCCGGCTGTCTAGTGTATTTCTGGCCATAAAGCAACCTTCCAGTTCCATGTGGCAAATCAGCCTCATTCCTGCTGCCTCTCGAAATCACACACAAAAAATAGCAGCAAAGGGATTTGATGTTTAACGCATATAAACACAAGGACAAACAGGAAAGGGGAAGCTGGGAAAGAAACCAGAGACGGCAGAAGATCCGTGAGTGCAACTGCTGCCGAGGGGAGGCCTGGAGAAGCCGACCAGCTTGCAGCACGGAACTGCAGGAAGGCCCAGGAACTGACTTTCAGGTTCCTCCAGCTGAGCTGAAGGCAGGAAGCCCGATTCAGAGTTTGTTAATAAGGTAGCAGCTGAATCCCCTCAGCACAGCTTCTCTCCCTCCATTACCTCACTCTCACGTGCAAAGAAGCCACTGGGTAGCAAGTGGCACATGGCCTTTAAGAATGGCTATGACAGGCCGGGCGCGGTGGCTCACACCTGTAATCCCAGCACTTTGGGAGACCGAGGTGGGAGGATTACGAGGTCAGGAGATCGAGATCATCCTGGCTAACACAGTGAACCCCATCTCTACTAAAAATACAAAAAAATTAGCCGGGTGTGGTGGCGGGCACCTATAGTCCCAGCTACTTGGGAGGCTGAGGCAGAAGAATGGCGAGAACCCGGGAGGCGGAGCTTGCAGTGAGCCGAGATCGCGCCACTGCACTTCTGTTGCCACTGGGCAACAGAGCAAGACTCCGTCTCAAAAACAAAACAAAAACAAAAGAATGACAATGACAGCTGGGCATGGTGACGTGTGTCTGCAGACCCAGCTGCTTGGGAGGGCAAGACGGGAGAACCGCTGGAGCCCAGGAGTTCAGGGCCAATTTGGGCAACATAATGAGGCTCAAAAATAAAAAAAAAAGGCAATGGTCAAATGACAAGTCAGGATCTCAGAAGAATGAAGCCAAGGTCAGAGTCTCATCTTGACAACGAGATGACCCCAGTGTCAGAGAAAACCAATCGGAGTGGCCACCGGCAAGAGGAAAGGGCAGGTGCTACAGGCAGGAAATGAAGCGCATAGGCCTCCAAGCAAGGCAACCGCTCGTGGTGAAACATGGGGATCCCCTACATCCAAGGCAACCGGGACACCGCGTGCACAACAGAACCAGTGCAACAAAAAGCCGCAGGTGTGGGGACATGCCCAGGAATCCTCAGCCCTGGACGCTGTCAGAGCCACCTGGGGAGCAGTAAGATGTTCAGGTTCCCAGCCCCACCCAACCCAGATCTACCGAATTCGAATCTCCAGTGGGACAAGGGTCCATCACGTGAAACAATGTCGCTGGCTTCATGGGGCCTTCGATTCAGAGTTTGCCCCTGAATGTCAGGGTTGGGTTCACTGATGGTTCAACTATACTGAAGCCCAACGATACCCACTGGGCCGCAGCAGCTGCTCAGCCTCAGGGCTGGCTCTGTAGAACAAACAGTGCACAGAGCCACGCCACTCCGCGGGCAGGACTGAGGGCCCTTCTCATACCTGTGGCCAACTCTCCCCTTGATGAACTTGGTTATGTTTTCACTGACTCATGGGCAACTGCTGGCAGCAACCTCACTGTCTGGTCTGCCAGTTGGAACAGTCAGATTAAAGACATCCGTCTTCAGGGCTGCACATTGTGGCAAGCCACGGCGGCTGATTGAACATTCTGGGTCATCATGTAGATGCCTGTGCTAAGAGTCCATTTGTTCTTTGATGACACTGAATAAGACCAAGCTGTTGACTGAGCCCGCACTGCCCAGAGGCCACCACTACTACCCATCATACCAGACAGCACCACATCCACTATTGCCTGGGCACAAAATTTAACACTCTGTTCCTGATGCAGAGGCCATCTCTGCATGCCAGACTTGTGACTCCTGCCCACGGCTGTCCCATCTGTCCCCCATGAGGGTGGGCCCATTGCTCCTGCCTCCTCTCAGCAGATCAACTATCTCAAAATGTGGTGCTCTCCCGACCGACCCAGGGTACCGGTGGGGGCCTCACCAACACTGAGCCCATTATAGGCTACCATGATGCTGTCCTAATACAATCAGCCAGCACTGGCCACACTGTTACGGTTGTTGAAACTCATCTGTAGCACGTCTTCGACTTTTCAGACCATCCACACTCAAAGATGGTGCACCTTGTATCACAAAAGCCACTTGCCAGCAGGCAGAGGGTTGAGACACTTGATGGACTGTCTACCTTCCCTACTCTCCACCCTTGCTACCCTCACCTCCTTCTGGTCCTTAGCAAAAAAGTCTCATCACTATATATGGCTAATCCAGGAAGGAATCATCTCCCCTTGGCCACATCTTGAGTAACGGCCAGGAAGAGAAGGATGGGGATCATACAGACCAACTGTGAAAACTCAAGGTTCCACCCTGACCATTCCTGGGCATGACGCTTCTTTCTTCCCTCTAGCAGCGAGCCCAGGCTGGTCTGGTTGGTGTAGCCTCCAGGTGACTACCCAGCCAAACGGAGGCCTGGAGGGTTCAAATCTCATTCCAGTTCAGCCACTGGGATTCTCCTGTTGACTGACATGGTCCTGGGCTGCAAGGACAACACACACTTGGGAGAGTGTACTGCTGATCATGTCCTTCCACAGTGACCCATATGGGACAAAGTGGATACAATGGATTCTCCTATGGGACAAAGCAGACACAATGGGTCCTCCAGTTTTATAAAAAGCCTCTTGCACTTGACCCTTCAAGTCTGGGTGCGAGGAGGGGACACTCGAGGAAGAAAGTGAAGTTGCAGCTATTGTAATGAGACACCAATTTGGGGGGTGGGTGGGGAAAGAACAGCAACCCCAGAGCCTGGGGAGGGAGAGGGACATTAACAGTCTCGCCTTTCTGAGTCTCCCATGGCGCATTCCCCGCAATGGAAAATACACTGGTACGGTGACAGCCCCATAGTGTGGTACATTTCACTTGGCTGCTGGGTCTAGCATTCTCTGCCTTTCTGAGTCACCCATGGCTCATTCCCCACAATAGAAAACACATTGGTACAGTGACGCCCCAAAAGTGTGATAAATTTCACTGACTTCTGGGTCTAGCACTCTCTAAACCCAATTTGACGCCCATTCGCCTTACTCTTACTGAGAAATCTATCAGAACGTGCATGGGAGAACTTCAGTCCTGCACATCCCAGACAAAACACAAGTCAACACCTGCTGATGTTCCCCCCCAGCCCCATCCCCACTCCTGGAACCACTAGCCAGTCATTCTGTGGGGTGGACAAATGCCATCTGGCGTGGACACATTGAACAGGCTGGACCCGCAGACTGAACTGAATTATTCCAACTGAACCAGGTGCCTTAAGGTCTATCAGTCATCCAGGAGGCCATGATGGAGACACCGACAACCTCTATCCCCCAACCTATGGAGGTCCCTCTTGCGGGGGCTCCAGCAATTGTAAGCAACCCTCACTTTCCGGGGCACCATGTACCCACAGCTCTCTACTTCCTGTGTGGAAGCCAAGTGTCACCTTGCTTCCCTCCTGAGAACACGGACACTTGTACCTTAGAAGCGTTGTAAGAGACCTTCGGGTATATAAGCAGAAGCACTCCCTGTATGTCACATAGCCCTGCATCACTGAGAAGTTCCCTCCAAAGTGGAGCTACCCTCAGTGACTTGGTAAATTTTTGGGTTAGTGGCACATTATTTATGTGAATGCTGCAGACAGCTATCCATAGGATACATCTGACTACAAAAGGTTGTAGGAAACACGTCCCGGGATTTAGGGAAGGTGATCAATGCCACTACCTTGGCCCTTGGCATTCAGTCCAGCCTCAACTCACCATCTAGGAGCGTCACAGATGACAAGATTGCCCTTGACTTCTTGTGGTTCAAGGCGAAGTCTGTGCAATTGCCGATTCCTCCTGCCGTAGCTGGAGTGCAGTAGCACAATCACGGCTCACTGCAGCCTCAACCTTCCAGGCTCAAGCAATCCTCCCATCTCAGCCTCCTGAATAGCTGGGACTATAGGAGCGCACCCCCACACCCAGCTAAGTATTTTTATTTTTTGTAGACTCAGGGTTTCTCCATGTTGCCCAGGCTGGTCTCAAACTCCTGGGCTCAAGCAATTTGTCCGTGTTGGCCTCCCAAAGTACTGGGTGTGAGCCACTGTGCCTGGCCATGGTCCCAACTTTACACACGAGCCCACCAACACTCAGAGAGGACGAGCTCTGTATCCGAGGCCAGCAGGTCTCAGGGACAAACTCCATGTCCACAGCGTCCCTCCCGAAGGCTGCACTGCTACCCTTGGGGGTGAATGAACATGGGAAAGGCCGCAGCTGAGGCCTGGGGAAGCTCTTCTGCCAGTCTGGCTTCAAAGCCCCAGCACCTGGGGGAGGGTTCACCCCGATTGCTAGGACAAGAGGGGCACAGTAAGGGAGCTGAGCACTCCGAGCATGAGGGCCCAGTCCACGCGACCAGTAGCACCGCGAAGAGCACAGCCAACTTGCTCCCGCAGCCCAGCCCTTATCTGCGAGGAAGTCCCAAGTCATCCCAGCGTAGGTCGAGCAACAGCAGAGACGTCCACCTGCAGGGCCCCAAGCCCACGACTGAAAAAGAAACCAGCCAAGCACAGGCACTGCTGCCCGAGCTGCCCAATGGCTACAGCTGCCATTGTTCCCATCCCCGCTCTTATCCAAGCTGGCCTTGGACAAGAAGATGGCCTTGCCCCTTTGGAGCAGAGGGGAAATGCTTTGACAGCTGCAAAGGTGGGCATTGTTGGTGGCAGCTTCAGAAGGCTTTCGCTTGTGTTCTCCTTCCACATAATCAATAACCAGGCCCTAGAGGCAGCGGTGCTAAGTACTTAGCAAGGGGACAGCATGAGGCTCCATCCAGACCCTTACGCATCTCGGCACCCATCTGCCGCACTCCTGAACTAACCCCTGCAATGCCCGCGGGGAGAAAGGGACGTCTATGCCACTTCTCAAAGGAAGAGACAGTGTGGCTCACCAGTGTCTGGAAAATGAGACCTTGGAACCAACAGATGGTTGATGGGGAACAAGAGGAAGTGTGTCACCATCCACCAAGGCACGAGGCCTCCGCAGGGAACCAGACTCTTAAGGCCTCTCCCCTTTCTGACAACGTCTGTGCAGAGGTGTGTGACGTCCTGCAGGCCGTGACAGAATGTCAAGACATGGGAACAAGGGCTGTGCACACGTTGGGCGGAGGCCTCTGCAGGTCAGGCAGAGCCGAGTCCCAATTCCACGGCTCCACCCTGGGCTGCGTGGCCTGCATGAACCCGTCATTTCTGTCTCGGCCTCACTTTCCCCATCTGGAAGGTGGACGTCCAGCCCCTGCGGTGCTGGAGAAGGCCACTGTGAAGCTTAAATGAGAAATGGGCCAGGCACAGTGGCTCACGCCTGTAATCCCAAGACTTTAGGAGGTAGAGGCTGCAATAAGCCATGATTTCACCAGTGCACTCCAGCCTGGGCAACAGGGGAAGACCTTGTCTCAAGAAAAAAGAAAAAAACAATACAAAAACGCATGCAGCACACTCAGCTCAGCTGTATCCCCATCCACACTATGTCCTCATTCACAATTTAGTACTGATACAACTGTGTGTTATGAGGGAGACAGGATATCACCTCATATCACCTCAGATGTCTTCGCTCAGGCTGCCGCACAAAGCCCCACAGACGGCAGCTTACACAACGGACATTCATTACCTCACATCCTGAGGCTGGAGTCTGCACAGGGCTGGGTCCTCCTGAGGCCTATCTGCTTGGCTTGTAGACAGCACCTTCTCACTGTGTCCTCACAGGGTCATCCCTCCATGCAGGTCTGTTTCCTCAGCTCCTCTTTTGTTTTTTGTTTTGTTTGGAGACAGGGTCTCACTCTGTCTGTCGCCCAGACTGGAGTGCAGTGGCGTGATCTCGGCTCACTGTAACCTCTGCCTCCCAGGCTCAAGGGATTCTCCTGCCTTAGCCTCCCAGTAGCTGTGATGACAAGCATGCACCACCAGGCCTGGCTAGTTTTTGTATTTGTAATAGAGACGGGGTTTCACCATGTTGGCCAGGCTGGTCTTGAACTCCTGGCCTCAAGTGCCCGCCTCAGCCTCCCAAAGTGCTGGGATTACAGGTGTGAGCCACTCTGCCCAGCCCTTAGCTTTATTATTGACTTTTTTAAAGACAGAGTCTCGCTCTGTTGCCCAGGCTGGAGTGCAGTGGCGTGATCTTGGCTCACTGTAACCTCCGCCTCTCAGGTTCAAGGGATTCTCCTGCCTTAGCCTCCCAGTAGCTGTGATTACAGGCATGCACCACCACGACTGGCTAGTTTTTGAATTTGTAATAGAGACGGGGTTTCACCATGTTGGCCAGGCTGGTCTTGAACTCCTGCCCTCAAGTGCCACCTCAGCCTCCCAAAGTGCTGGGATTACAGGTGTGAGCCACTTTGCCAAGCCCTTAGCTTTATTTTTTATTTTTTTTAAGACGGAGTCTCGCTCTGTCGCCCAGGCTGGAGTGCAGTGACGTGATCTCAATTCAGTGTAGCCTCCGCCTCCCATGTTCAAGTGATTCTCCTGCCTCAGCCTCCTGAATAGCTGGGACTACAGGTGCACATTACCACACCTGGCTAATTTTTGTATTTTTAGTAGACATGAGGTTTCACCGTGTTGACCAGGCTGGTCTCAAACTCCCGGTCTCAAGTGATCCACCCACCTCAGCCTCCTAAAGTGCTGGGATTACAGGAGCCACCGTGCCCGGCCTTCATCTCATCTTCTTATAGGGACACCAGTCCTTTGGATTAGGGTCCATCCATATGACCCCAACTTAACTTGATGACTTGTCTCCAAACATAGTTACATTCTGCGGTACTGGGGGTTAGAGGTTCAACTTAGGAATTCCAGGAGGGGACACAGTGCAGCCCATGACAACTCTCCACTCTGCTCTTCGTGACCTGTGGTGACGGGACTCCTTGCAGACTGTTGGGCTGTGACTATGAAAGCCCAATGACCAACACGTCAAACAAAACCGCTACTTCATATCAGAATCCACATTTGTGGTGCTTGTACCTCAGTCACTACCTGGAACCCTGTGTCCTGAATGGGACCGGATGACGCTGGAAGGTCCCCGGCTGTCCCCACTGTAATTAGAAAGACCAGAACCTGAGCCTTTATGAAGATATTTTAAATGAAAAGAAACATGAGGTCCGGGTGAAAGGAATAACATGCCCCGCCCTGGGTGGAAAAGCCTTTTACCAAAAAAAATGACCTAATCAATCCAGTTTCATACTCTCTGTCTTCAGTCATTACTGGAATATTCACTTACAAATGCAAATTGCAAAGAGATCTATATTCATCAAGGCTTTCTTTTTCCTAGAGATCTTATCAAGCTATCGGAGGCTATCAGCTCATAAAGGTGACAGGAAAAGGCGAGACCCAGAGAATGCAATCATGCCTGCTTAATTACATCGCAGGCAGGGTGCTCGAGGAAAAGATGAAACGCCTCGTATAAAACACCGCATCTTTAATGGGGGAACCTTCCTTGTCAAAGGCAAACATCCAATTCAAACAAGAGCTGGTACCGCTTACTCTTCCTCCTTTAAAGAAGTCTGCAAAACCAAACCTGGCTGTCTGGAAAGTACTAGAAAAAGAGAAATTAAAACCCTTCCTCTCTTTATTGCCATGTTAGATACACAGAGACAAATGGCCTCCAGGCAATGCAGAGACACAACTCTGCTAAAGCCAGATTCCTCCACCAAATTATACTAATAAATCAACTCAAACCACAGGCACGGGCCCCAGGTGATGGTCGCACTCACCAGAACCGGCTGAGAGGGCTTCTGTGGCCGGTCTGGAATCCCAGCCCATGGGTTCTGGGGCCATCTCATCAGAGTCTTGCAGCAATTCCAAGAGGAGTATGTGTGAGAGACAGAGTGTGTGTGTGTGTGTGTGCGTGCACATGCGTGCATGTATATGTGTGCACAAACACACCAGAGATACCTCATTTCCTGGACTCCCCTATAATCAGCAGAGCTGTTCCATATCCCAGGGCTTGACCTTGAGCTGGATGTCCTACATCTCATGACCCCATCCAGAGGAGGGGTTGAGGTCTCATAACATGAGATAACAGGCTAGAAAGAGCCACAATTTCTGAGGTCAAAGGGCACTGGCATGACTGCTAGGAACAGAGTCCCCAACCCACATGCCTCCGGTCACTGCCTGCTCACCATCCAGAGCTCTCCAGCCTGCTCCGGCCCTGGGCACCCGCACGAGTCACAGCCAGCGCTGCTGTGGAAAAGTGCACAGACCAGGCAGCTGAAACCACAGAAACACACTATCCCACGCCCCCGGAGGCCAGGAGTCCTAGGTCCAGGCAGGGTCGGTTCCCTCTGCAGGAACAGATTGTTCCAGGCCCCTCTCCTTCACCTGGGCACTGCCATTTTCCCTGTGCCTTTATACAGCTGTCTTCTTCTAAGGATGCCAATCATGATGGATCAGGGCCCACCCTACTGGCCTCATTTAACTTGATTACTTCTTTGAAGACCCTCACTCCAAATAAGGTCACATTCTGAGTACTGGAGGTCAGAGCCTCAACCTGCGAACTTGCAGGGACATAGTTCAGCCCACAACAGTGCCGCTGGCGGGAAGGGCTGGGCCAAGAGCAAGATCGTTCCTATTTTCCATGGAAATCAAGGCACAGAGAGACCCCCAAGCTTTATCAACACCAAACACATCACCACCCACTCCAGGATGGGATGGACAACAGGTATTTGGGTAACCCAGGAAAAGTTTTGTGTTCAAAGTGGCTACTGAGGCCACATCTGGGGATGCTGGTCTGGAAGTGGCTGTTCTGATGGGACCACAGTTACTCTCGGGGACAACTAAGCAGTGGGTGCCCGATGGAGCTGATGTCATCAACAGACCCCAGCATCAGTGCCGGGCGTGAGGGCTGAGACCCGGGGACCTGGGAGTGGGAGCTGCAGGAAGTCAGGGCAGGCTGCCGCTGCCTCAGCCCTGCTCTCTCTGTGGCCTCAAATCTCAACACTTGGACACAGGAAGGGGAATATCACACACCGGGGCCTGTTGTGGGGTCGGTGGAGGGGGGAGCGATAGCATTAGGAGATGTACCTAATGTAAATGACGAGTTAATGGGTGCAGCACACCAACATGGCACATGTATACATATATAACAAACCTGCACGTTGTGCACATGTACCCTAGAACATAAAGTATAACAATAAATAAATAAATAAAAGAACTAACATAAAAAAAAATCTCAACACCACTCACACTTCTCTAAATCACCTCACTTTGTGTTAACTGAGAATTAAGCCATGAAGCAGGATGTTAACGGCTGGATCCAAAGAGCAGGTGCCGATGGGAGAGGGGCAGGTCCAGACAGACAGACACAGAGAACAGAGTACCAGTGACCAAGGAAGCGGACGCTAAGTGACACACGGGTGTGAAGGGGCTGCTGGAACAGCCACGTGTCTTCAGAGCCAATCTGGAAGTAATTAAAACATCTAAAGACCGCAAAGAAACACAAAAGAGAACCAGACCACTAAAGGGAGCTCCAAACCTCCCGGCAAAGTATGCTTGCAGAGAATAATCCAGGCTTCCGCAACTCGAGCAGGGGCTGATGGACAGCAGGACCCGGCCCTCTGCAAATCACAGAAGACCTGCTATGGCTGCAAAGAGCAAGGACCATGAGGAAGAAGCAAATCCTGGGTCCCAGCGCTACACCCACCCCCGTCAAAGGTCAATTCCAGCTACTTAGACAGAAGGTCCAGTCTGCTTCCTTCATGGGTCAATGGTTTACAATCCCAGGAAGGCTTAAACCTGAGGACAGACATGAAGAAAGAAACCAAAGCCACCTGACACGTATTGCATGTACAACCCAGAAATAGGCCTCACGTTTTACGTAGGGCACCTGTTTATATTTAGTATTAAAAAGTGCCTAACCAATTAATCCTGTCATCACAGCCAAAACATGCAGGTGAATGATTGATGGAGACGTGAAATTTTATACTGAAAGCATAATTTTAAGAAAAGTGAAAACATTTCTTAAATGTCTCAGAGAATGTAGGATTCCCCCTATTTTCAGTATATTGAGATTAATAAGGATTACTTACATACCCAAAACAGAGTTTTTTGATAGAATTTCAGGAATTCAGGTTTGTAAATGAGACTACAGTGTAATCAGAGACCCACTCTTAAAGGATCATAAAATCAACTAGACATAAATAGAGAAATCCTTGTAAAATTAAACTCACAAACTTTAAGAAAAACAAGTTTTTGAATGTATCACTCTAATAAGTTAAAAGTTTAATGCTAAAATCACACATAACAAAAATACTCTTTTCTGAGGGGAAATCTCCCCTTGAGGAACAAGAAAGAACCTGCCTGCCATAGAGGAGAGTCAGCCATAAAAATAAATGTGATGCGCTGGGTGCAGCGGCTCACGCCTAAAATCCCAGCACTTTGGGAGGGTGAGGCAGGAGGATATTTTGGGCCTAGGAGTTCAAGACCAGCCTGGGCAACATAGTGAGACCCTGTCTCTACAAAAATATTTAAAAATTAGCCAAGCATGTTGGTGTGCGTCTGGGGTTGCAGCTACTCGGGAAGCTAAGGCGGGAGGATTCCTTGAGCCCAGGAGTTTGAGTCTGCGGCTGCAGTGAGCCATGATCACGCCACTGCACTCCAGCCTGGGCGATAGGGCAAGACCTTGTCTAAAGAATAAGTTAATATGTATGTAAACAAATAGATGGTTCTTAAATTCTAGCTACATGCTTTAATCTACCTAAGGCTCTCAGCCCGCCTCTGGTTTTTTTGTTTTTCTTGTTTTTTCTTTTTCCTGAGACAGAGTCTTGCCCTGTTGCCCAGGCCGGAATACAGTGGCATGATCTTGGCTCACTGCAACCTCCACCTCCCGGGCTCAAGCAATTCTCCTGCCTCAGACTCCCAAGTAGCTGGGATTACAGGCACACACCACCACGTCTGGCTAATTTTTGTATTTTTGGTGGAGGCGAGGTTTCACCATGTTGGCCAAGCTGGTCTCGAATTCTAGACCTCGTGATCTGCCCATCTTGGCCTCCCAAAATGCTGGGATTACAGGTGCGAGCCACTGCACACAGCCCCGCCTCTGGTTCTTTCTGCTAAAAAGAGAGAGACTACCAAGGTCCTAGAAATGTCAAAGGCTCTCTAGCACAGCAAACCAGGGGTTTCCCCACACCCCCTCCCCCCGATGGCTCACAAAGACCCATCCCTGCCCAACGTGGTGACTCACGCCTGTAATTCCAGCACTTTGGGAGGCCGAGGCAGGCGGATCACCCAAGGTCAGGAGTTTGAGACCAGCCTGGTCAACATAGTGAAACCTCGTCTCTACTAAAGATACAAAAGTTAGCTGGGCATGGTGGCAGGCGTCTATCATCCCAGCTACTCAGGAGGCCGAGGCACAAGAATCACTTGAACCCAGGAAGCAGAGGTTGCAGCGAGCCGAGATGGCACTGCACTTCAGCCTTGGTGACAGAGTGAGACTCTGTCTCAAAAAAAAAAAAGATCCATCCCTGCTCTCAGCATTTATTGGATGAATGCCCTCACGTGCCTAGCTCTCCCTAAGGGCTTGAGACCTCACACTGAACAAAATCAACAGAAATCCCTGCCCTGGGAGACCGTCTGTTGTACTGGGAGTCACAACAGAACTGCAGGTAGAAGAACTTAGTTCCGTGACTCAGTGTGACCCAACGTGTTTGTATCCGCGAAACCATTGCTTCATTTCCTTCTCCACAGTGTCCGGCCTGAGCACATGGCTGGGCCTTCCCAGGTGGGGTGGAGGAGGGTGTGGGCAGGTTCAAAGACGCTACCATTCCAAGCACGTGATGCAGCCTGCGCCAACCTCAGCACGCAACCCTGCTCAGACCTGTCTCAAAAACAGATTAAAAATAAGCAAGTGTATGTGATGGTTCTTAAGTTCTAGCTCAGTTCTTTCATCTAGGGTTAGGCCTCCCTGTCGCCAGGTAAGCTGAGGTCGCAAACACCCTGCCCCATGAGGCCATCTTCTTCTCCGTCTCTCCATCTGGGCAAACTCCACCGGCTCCATCAGATGGTGAATCCTGTGGAGATGGACCCCATCGGTCTCAGATTTCAGATTTTGTCTGCGTCTTCTGAAGAGAACCTGGCAGGCGTTTTATTTTATTTTTTTGGGGGGGAGGGTGGGACATGGTCTCGCTCTTTCGCCCAGGCTGGAGTGCAGTGCTGCAATCTCAGCTCACTGCAAGCTCCCCTCCTGGGTTCATGCCATTCTCCTGCCTCAGCCTCCCAAGTAGCTGGGACTACACCGGGAGGCGTTTCAGAAATCACTGTGGATTAACCGAAAGGCCATTCCTGAGCCACATCGCCTAACCATGCTCAGCCCCAAGGAAAGGGCGTTTAAAGCAAAGAGCCTTAATCACCAACCCCAGCCAGGGAAGGAGGAGTCGGGCACCCTGGCCACAAACTCCGACGTCAGAGAATTCCAAGTTCAAACACAGGGCAGTCACTGCTAAGGACGGTGAAAGAGCTACAGCTGCCGAAGCTTCACTCTGTGTACCGTTTCGGGTCAGCTCCACACCCAGCCTTCAAGGACAGCGGCTTGGGTTTGCATTTTTGCCTTGCTTTTAATTTTTTTTTAGAGATGGGGTCTCACTATGTTGCCCAAGTTGGTCTCGAATTCCTGCGCTCAAGAGACTCTCTCGCCTCTGCCTTCCAAAGTGCTGGGATTGCAGTCATGAGCCACTGCACCCAGCCATTTTTGCCTTTGTATGTTATGAATTTTGTGGCTGGTGCCGGGGCCTCCTGCCAAGCATCTGTCCCAACAGGACCATGACCCCAGTTGGGATCTCCCCCTGCGGGGAGTTTGGAGGGGCTGGCAGCTCTCAGGTTAAACAATCCCGTTTTCTCAGCCAGAGACCGGCTGAGGAAGGCTCGTGCCATATGAGGAGAGGTCTCTAGAGGGGCCTCCAAGAGGCGTTTCGGTACCCTTGAGAGACAGTGCCACAGGAAACAGGTCTTCTCTTCCCCAGGACCCTGTCAGGAACATCCCACTACCACACTGTGAGTCCACGAGCTGTGAGGGGCGAGACCACGGCTGTCCCCGCAAACGCCGTCCCCGCCGACCCCCATCCATGGCTGACTCCACGCCACACTGGGGATGGGCCGAGACCAGACTCCTTTCCACATCAGTCCCACCGGGGCCCCCTCCCGTCCAGCAGATGTCCTGGAATTTCAAAATCCAGAAGGCAGCAGTGAGCCTCTGAGGCAGATGTCGTGTCTGTGGGCAAGTGAGGTCGCAAGGCGGCAGGGTCTTCGAAGGCAGAGTTGGTTCTGGATCCCGCACTGGCAGCTGCGGCTCATGGAGGCCCAAGCATCCTGTGGCAGCTTCCTTACGCTGCAGCTTTGAGAGTTGCCTGTGATGCTCAGCCCAGCATCGACGGTCATGACCAGGCCCATTTCTCGAATTCCATTCCATTCTGCTCAGTCACCTGCCACCATGCCACAGTGGACACGGGGCAGGCAGAGGCACATTCAATGATGTGGCCTGGAGCCCACGAGTGAGGCACTCCAGGCCAAGGGGTGTGAGGGATCCCCCAAGAAGGTCCAGAAACCAGAGACAGTCTCAGGGGCTACCAGTCACTTCCCTTACTCACAGAGCTGAGAACACAGCATTCTCAGCTCTGCCACTTGCTGTGTGACGTTGAGAAAATCACCAGACCTCTCTGAACCTTAGCCCCTCCACCTGTAAAATGGAAGCTTTACTTCCCACCTCACAGGGCAAATCCACAGAAGTCGGCCTCTGCAGATGTGAACAAGCCGCATATTAAAATAGAAGACTCGGCCGGGCGCGGTGGCTCACGCCTGTAATCCCAGCACTTTGGGAGGCCGAGGCGGGCGGATCACGAGGTCAGGAGATCGAGACCATCCTGGCTAACACGGTGAAACCCCGTCTCTACTAAAAATGCAAAAAATTAGCCGGGCAAGGCGGCAGGCGCCTATAGTCCCAGCTACTCGGGAGGCTGAGGCAGGAGAATGGCGTGAACCCGGGAGGCGGAGCTTGCAGTGAGCCGAGATCGCGCCACTGCACTCCAGCCTGGGCAACAGAGCGAGACTCCGTCTCAAAAAAAAAATAAATAAAAAATAAAAAAATAAAATAAAATAGAAGACTCAGTCACAAACTGTGTCACCACCTGGAGGCAGCCGGGGTTTGCTCCAGGCAAATGGGCAGGCAGGGGCCATACCCGAATGAAATGTGACCTGCCGTAGAGGCAATACCCACAGCTACAGGTGACCACTCAGTCGAAATGAAGGTTGCAGTCACACCTCAGGAAGAGGCACTTCATGGATAGGAGGAAGACACAGAAGCAAAGTGCTTTGGCTCTCGAAGCCTTCGCTAAAATGTGCACACTCCCCAAGCAGCAGCCCACACAAAGCAGCTGCAGCCTCGAAGGCAGCATGCAGGAAAGATGTGACAAGCCAGCCACTGCCCCTAGGACCTGCGCCCAGTGGATGTCCTTGAAGCAGCAGGGTTGCCAGGAACCGTGGAAGGAAAGTTGGCAGCACGGACACCTCTCCCTGCCATGGGGAATCCTAATCCCCTGCGCTGGAACGACGGAGAACAACCTTGGCCAGATGCGCAGATCCTGTATCTGTGGGCTGCCGGGGACAGAGTCGGGGGTATTAAGAATACAAGGGAACAGCAAAATGCCAGGCGGGAATCCCCTCTGGCAAAGAGAAAGATGCTTCATTTCCAAAGAGATTAATCTCTCAAAGGCAGACATGGTTTTGTCTTTTAGGGTGTGTTTCCTTAGCAATTTTTTAGACAGATAAAATTCACATAACATAGAATTTACCACTGTAAAGTATTTAATGGTTTTTAGCCATGTTGTGTGACCATCACCACTATCTAATGCCAGGACATTCTCAGCACCCCACATGGAAACCCCAAACCCATTAGCAGCCACCTCCCAGCCTCTGGCAACTGCTAGTCTATTTTCTGCCTCTATGGATTTGCCCATTCTGGACACTGCGGATAAATGGAGTCACATCACACGTGGCCCTCTACATCTGGCTCCTTTCACCACATGTCATGTCCTCAAGGTGTATCCATGCAGTAGTCCTTATCCGTAATCCATTCCTTTTCAGGCCGAGTCACATCCCATCACATGGGTACACCACCCTGTTTATTTATTACTCAGCTGACAGACATCTGATTGATTCCAGTTGAGGGCTATTGTAAATAATGCTGCCGGGAGCATGTATGTAAATGTTTTCACGCCTACCCAGATTCCTTCTCTCCTGGGGACACACCCAGGAGTGGAACTGCTGGCTCATGTGCTAACTCTACATTTAACTTCACTCTACATTTGACTTAACTCTACATTTAACGTAACTCTACATTTGACCTCACTCTACATTTCACCTCACTCTACATTTCACCTCACTCTACATTTGACTTAACTCGACATCTGACTTAACTCGACATTTAACGTATCTCTACGTTTTACTTCACTCTACATTTAACTTTTTTAGGACTTGCCAGACCATTTTCCTCAGCAGCAGCCACATGTTAACCAACACCATGGGTATGACTCAGACAGTAATTCCCTTCCCACTGCTGTCATTTTGTCTTCAAGCCTTTATCTGCATGCTCAGTCAGGAGCTTCACACCGTGGTGAGATGTATTTGTCCTCAGTCACCAGACCAGAGAGAGGTATCAAGTCTCAATTAATACACACACACACACACACACACACACACTTACACACTTCAGATCTTTATTTTAGTGACTGTCATATGGGGAAAACCCTACTTGTAAATAAAGGTGTGTGCTCAAAGCTTTGTTCAGTGGTGCATTCAACCAATACTGGGCACCTGCAGTGGCAGGGCCCTCCACGGGCCCCGAGGATGCATCAGTGAACAACATAAAGCCTCCCCCATCGACCTCCCCAGAGCCATCAAAGAGACAGATACGATAGTGACAGTTTAAGATAATTAGCAGTGCCCGAAAGTTCCTCCCAAGATGGAAAATTAATCTTCCAATCAGGCCAAGCGGAGCCCCTGCCGATGACACACATTCATCTCCCTCAACCATTCCTTCTCCACAGCAACCACGTGCCCTCCCCTGTATTCCAACTCGACAAAGCCGTGGAATTCTGAGGCACTGCAAAGAGAGAGGCCTCGGCTACGAGAAGCACCTCTGCTCTCACGGATACGTGAGATCCTGGATACACGAGATGCATCATGATCCCAGGGACAAGCACATCTTTCCATGCCTTGGGGGAGCTGTGCCGCCTGTCGCTGCCCGCCCGGAGACTGCGCCGAGCTGGCGTGTGCCACAAAGGATGATCACCACGCTGTGTCCACTGCACTCCAATGCCACGATGGTCAGAGCTGCTGCTGCTGCCACTCACTTGGCCACAGACGGCGGTCACTGACAGCGGTCACCTGCACAGCAGGGGCTCATGAGTGAGGGTCCCCATGAGCCGGTTGTCTTTCAAGCCCAGACACCAATGACCTCGGCTTTAAGATAAATCCAGTGACTGTTCCCATTTTACAGATAAGAAAAGCAAGGCTGAGAAGTATAGGTCACAGGTTCACGGCCACAGAGTGGGTACAAAGCAGAGACTCGTCCACGCCCAGCACGCAGACTCTGATGATAGTGGGGCTGGCTTTGAAATCCAGAAGGAGCACGTCGTCTCCCGCCGGGGGGCAGGGGCTGAATCTGTGGGAAGGAGGCAGGGACGAGGCACCTACTCCAGTTCCTCCAGTCGCCCTGACCCGAGGAACAAACCTGCCTCCTGGAACCTGCCCAGTGGCTTCTGTCAATGCCGAATTTCAGGGGCACAGCCAGGAGCCCTCCAAATGGATTAGGGTTCCCTGTTCTACAGGATGCTGACCAATTATTGTTATTTGTCCAAGTCCTGGTTTATCTGATTCTCTGATTCTTCACAGCTGTGTGGAGGAGGGGTGTGCCCATATGGCTCACGGGTGCACAGTAGGTGCTTAATCACTGTGTGCCAAGTGAATGAATGGCTGCTTGACGATGAGGGTGCAAGTTGCACAAATAACTCCCTGCCTTTAAGGCATCTGCATGGGCCTGGTGGCCTCATCCTTCTGCCTCGTGGCAGCCCAGATCAGGACCTCACCCCAGAGGCCACTGGTTCCCCAGCCCCACCCCCTCCTCATTCCTCCCCTCGGGGCCCAGACAGGTCACAGAACCACATCTCAGAATGTGCACAGAAGCACAGTGGATGCACAACCGGCCACTCACTGCAGCTCAGGTCCTTGTACCTTAAGAACAGCCTACCTGGTGGGTGGGCAGATGACTGAACCCATTTCAGAGGTCCACAGACTGAGGTCAGAGAGGTGAGGGTACTCCCAGTCCGTCAGCCAGACAAGGCAGAGCTAGGACCCGGGTCTTCCAACTCCATGCTCAGCATCATACCCACATCTCAGGCTACCCCTCCTCAGGAGCTGGCTGCCGGGTGGCTCTGCCCAGGTGTCAAAAGGGGCCGATGTTGGCCAGAATGACCCACCGGGAAAGCAGCCAGCACACAGAGTCACCAAAGGTGACCTTTGGGAAGTCTCTGAGTCACAGGCCAGCCAGAGCACACCATGGACAATCCTCTTGTCCATGTGGGATTCCTGACCAAGTCCCACCCAAAGGGCACAGCGAGGCTGTCTCCATGCACCTGGCTGGCTCCACTGCCCGCGGTGTCAAAGTCACCTGCCCTGGTTAAGTCAATGGGCACGCAAGGGGCAACAATGAGCATGGCACTGGCATGGCACTGACCCAGGGCCAAAGCCGTGGGAAACTGCCTCAGAAGAAACGGAGCCAGATGCCACCAGGCTAGTTGGCACTGGGGCTGGGTGACTTCGACCCTTTTTCTCTGTTTTCCAAATTTTCTGTGGGGCAGCAAAATAAGAAGTAAATTGAGATGTGGAAAACACCGTGTGTCCACAGGACTGCACACACAGGCATGCTCACGGAGCAGGTGGCCCTGTGGGGTTCCAGTGATCTCAGGTACCACCTGCAAGGGTGGGGTCAGCTTTTAGAATCAAGGCTCACACCAACGTAATGACTATCTGTGAGGAGGTGGCGCAGGGTCTAGGGAGATGTGCCCCAACTGTCTGCTGGAGATGGTGAGGAGGCAGCGAACCTTTGCGAAGACCTCAGTGCTCAGCATTTGCCAACAAGTCAATCTCCCACATGCCTAAGACGTAGGTGCTATGATACCCCCTATTTCAACAGCAAGAAAACAAAGAGATATAAAAAGTATCTAAATCAGAGAGCTAATAAATGGTCAAACCAAGATTTGATCCTGTGCAGCTTGGACCAGATGCCCGACATTTAAATACTACAGTGCAATAAAGGGTTAACTCAGCAGGCCTGGGTTGTCCAAACCCCACACATTCCAAAGAAAGACGGGATCCCCAGGAGAATTGCTTGAACCGGAGAGGCGGAGGTTGCAGTGAGCTGAGATCGTGCCACTGCACTCCAGGCGACAGACCAAGACTCCATCTCAAAAGGAAAAAAAGAAAGACGAGGTCTTTACCCAGCTCATGGGAGATCCCCTCTGAGCCCTGGGAATATCCTGTGCAGTAAGAGTGCCCGAGTTCACCTGGGGTCTTGAGCGGCATCATGTGGCCTGTGCTGACAACACGCATTACAGTGGGGACCCCAGGCCACATGGTAGCAGCGTGACCTCTGGGGGGCCTGGGGACTAAGGCCAGTCATACGTATGTGAAAAATCCCCAGGAAAAGCCTGGCTCTGAGGGTCTGGAGCATAGTGCAGAGGGCTGGACTCCTTGTGTGCTGTCAACATCTTCGCTGGGAACCGTCCACATGCCGCCCTGGGAGAAGACAGGGGAAGCGGGCGCCTGGTCTCTCCTGGACTCTGCCCCACCTGCCTTTTGCCTTTACTGATTCCACCCTTCGCTGTGATGAACCCTGCCTGTCACCAAAACAGCTTCACTAAGGACTCTGTGAGTCCCTCTCGCGAATGAGTGAACCTGGTAGTGGGGGCGACCTTGGGGAGCCCCGAACACAGCTGTCCTGTTCTGAGGAGAACTGAAGGCCAGGGGTGGGGAAACCGAGGTCTGGCTGGATTTTCAAGAACATAAGTTACTTTTATAAAAGTCAAAGATGTAAATCCAAAAAAAAACCCCATAAACTCCACTGGAATGATCTGGAAGGGGTGTGCTCACATGGTAACCGCGGCACCAGGCTCCCAGCTCAGGGCGTAGGCAGAGGGCCCCTGCTGGGCTGATGATGCGGCTTGGCAGGAGCGTCCCCTGGGCAGGTAACAGGACCTGGCACACCTCCCAGCTGCACTGCCTCTGTAAAGTGAGCCTGTGCCAGGAAGGGACCCCATGGACAAGTTCTCAGGTGACAGGCTCCGACGGGAAGAGGCACCACAGGGTGCTGCTTGCTCACCTCCTCCCCCAGGGTGAAGACCGCAGCAAGGGACTCCTGAGGCAGGTACACTTCACCCCGAGACCCTGACGCCTGTTCCCTGCCAGCCACACCCTTGCACTTTAGGGGAAAATAGGGCTTCTGAGAACAGGGTCCCACTGAGGTTTCAGTTGGGGCCACTGTCACCTTCCAAGACGGCCCCAGTCTAAGCCTGAGCAGAGACACAGAAAATAAGACCAAGAATGCACTTCCCGCTACTACAAACTCATTCTCTTTCTCAGGACTGCTAAGTGATGAGGGCCACCCTGGAGCCACACAGAACAAGTCCCGGGAAGGAGGCAGGAGGCAGGGGCTCGGAGCACTCCACCTCCCCCAACGGCCCATTCACGGGATGCTGACCAGGGCCGGGCAGGGAAGGGACACCTCAGTAAACAGTTGATAATTTGTAATATAATAAAAATGTCAAGGCTGGGTGTAGTGGCTCAAGTCTGCAACCCCAGCACTTTGCAAGGCCGAGGCAGGAGGGTCACTTGAGGGCAGGCGTTCGAGACCACTTGGGCAACATAGCAAGACGCAGCAACTACAAAAAATAAAAGTAAAAAAACTAGATGGGCATGGTGGCACACACCTGTAGTCCTAGTTACTCAGAAGGCTGAGGTGGGAGGATCACTTGAGGCCAGGAGTTTGAAACCACCCTGGGCAACACAGCAAGACCCTGGTCTCTACAAAAAGTAAAAGTAAAAAAAAAGATTAGCTGGGCATGGTGGTGCATGCCTGTAGTCCCAGCTCCTCAAGAAGCTGAGGAGTGAGGATCGCTTGAGCCCAGGAGGTTGAGGGTGCGGTAAGCTATGACTGAACCACTTTACTCCAGCCTCGGTGACAGAGTGAGGCCCTGCCTCAAGAAAGAAAAAAAAGAAAGAAAAGAAAGAATCATGGAAGGAAAGGAAAAAAAAAACAAAACAGGAACATTTGGATTCAACCAACACTATAAATTCTTTTTTTTTTTTTTTTTGGAGACCAAGTCTTACTCTGTCAACCAGGCTGGGGTGCAATGGCGGGATCTTGGCTCACCACAACCTCTGCCTCCTGGATTCAAGTGATTCTACTGCCTCAGCCTCCCAAGTAGCTGGGATCATAGGCTTCTACCACCATGCCCAGCTAATTTTTGTATTTTTAGTAGAGATGAGGTTTCACGATGTTGGCCAGGCTGGTCTTGAACTCCTGATGTCAGGTGATCCACCCACCTTGGCCTCCCAAAGTGCTGGGATTACAGGTGTTAGCCACCATGCCCGGCCCATTTTAAATTTCATTTCCAGCAGTCTCAGGCCAAGCCTCCTACATTAGGTTTGTTTGCTTGTTTGCTTGTTTTGGTTGAACGACATTCTCTCTGATTTTTCCCTTCTTCTTTCCAAGAAAAGGGGAAATTAGCAAGTTTCTAACCTATTTTCAGTGCTTTGCTGAGATGCAGGTAAAGTTTAACCAAGAAGCAAAAGCAAATCGACAGAGCAGGACAGCACGGACGCCAGGGCCAGCTGCCCCATGTGACCCCATGTCTCTCCCTCAGCCAGGTCTTCCGGTCCCCATTTCCAGAATCTGAACAGCTCTAACTAGTCCTCAGCATGACACCGTTGCTGGAGGCTGACCCTGCACCAGGCATCTCTGGAAGGTGGCACACTCGGGGTCACTCTCGCCTCTCCAGGCTGGAGAGTGAAATGCCGAGAAAGGAATTCCTCTGCATTCCTGCCTGCTTCCGAGGCAGGCTTACCTTTCAATGAATTCCACTGGGGAAAAAAATAAAAAAGAATGATTGGCATCCAAGGGGTACACTGGGTTTGGCAGTCTGAGGGCTCCCAAGAAAAGCTTTTAAGGGCCTTAAGACACCTAAAACGCACACATGAAGAAATCTACAGCTGCCCTGAACATCCAACTGTTCCAGCATCCCTGTATTTAAACCCGGTGGGGGGTGGGGGGCGGGGGGACACGGCACAGAAAGCCATGCAGTGGTGTTCCCAGGGGCCCCACTGTGTACTCGGTGTGGCAGAAGGGTGCCCTGGAGGGGCATGAGCTTGAAGTGGGCATCGTTGGTTGAGTGGGATGTGCCAGGGCAGGGAGAAGCTGTCCTGGGAAGGAGGGCAGCCCGAGCAGAAGTGTCAGGGGAGATGGGGAAGTACGGGGGAGAAGGGACACGCCCCAGAGCCCAGCATGCGCAGAGGACTCCAAGGATGGACTGAGTGAGGTTATAGAACAAGGGGAGAAAGAATTCCAACCCCATAAACCCTAGCCCGATGCTGTTTTCCAAATCTCGGATAGCTCCAGGGAATGTTACGTTGCCAGGACAGGGCTGTGCACCCAAGTGTCCCTCCCCACCCTCCCTTCCTGAGTCCTAGGCAGGTGCCGTGGACATTACAGGTGGGTATAAAACAGCCCTGCCTCAAGGGAGCTCCCAGGATAGAGTGGCTGGCATAGCAAAGGGGACCAATGGGCAGTCTCTGGGATACGAAATATTGGCTTGAAATCCTGATTCTAATTCCCTTAGGTGTGATCCTTGATGAGTTACTGAATCTCCAGCCTCAGTTTCCTTATCTGTCAAAGGCAGGTTGGAGGCTTAAGATAGTCTAAGAAGACCAGACTATTTATTGAGAGAGAAGTGCTCCATAAATTGCATCTAAGGCACACACACACCCTCTGACTTAGAGCAGAGGTTACTAAACTCTGGGAGGTCACAGGCCAGGAAATGGAAGAAAAAGAAATTTCATGATCCTGTTGGAATGCCCGACATTATATGTCTCCAGGAAAAGGCGTTTGCAGAAGTGAGATGCACCGTCAGCCACTGTTCCTCACCAGCGAGGACGCTCGGCCCCACTGTCAGGGGAAAGGTGAGAGCAGAATAAAGCCCAGTCCTCTGACTCAAAGCCACTGTGCTTCCAAAGCAGAATGCCCTCTCAAGCCCTGGCTCTCCTCATCTCACCACAGATGGAAGGAGCTGGTCAGCAACTAGTCAGGCTGAATCAGGAAGCAGGAGGCTCTGCCAGCCCCATGTCCAGGCCAGGACAAATGTCGCTATGGGTAAGGACTTGAGGAAAAGCACAGGGCCTTGCAAGGACTGCCACGATTGTTCTCATCAAGAAATCTGCTACACAATTTGTAGTGAGCCACTCTCGAGGCAGGCCAATCAGACACACCCCACCACGCCATGCCTCAAGAAAACCCATGTGCAGCGATGACACAGGAGGGACCTTCAGGAGCTTCAGTTCGTAGGAGCCCAGCCAAGTATGGTGTGGAGGGTGTCAGGCTTCCCTGTCCAGGGACACACCTGGGTGCTCACCCTTGCATAAGTTGTGCCTCCTCTCAGAATCAGGAACAGCCGTGGCGCCCTCCCACCAGCACACACGTGGTCATACACAGACCCAGCTCCTCAATCTTGACTCAGTGAACTTCTGAGAGAGCTGCAAAGCCAGGCAGCAGCCATCCCTTGTGGCACAACACACAGCAGACAGGAACACTGCGTTGGTGTCAATGTGTGGGTGCTCCTGCAGGAGACCCTCCGTGCTGTGTGTGTCCCTGGACTACCAAACAGTGCATCTGCTCTGGAGGTGAAGGTCTTCATCTGGTCCCCTCAACAGAGCACCTGCTGTGAGCTGCCTAGAGAGATATACTGGGGGGTCTCTGCCAGACTAGATCCCAGGGGCCTGCCTGGCGCCTGGTGGGGGCTCGCTGGGAGAGCAGGACATGTCCATTCTTCATAAGAATCATCAGATGCCTGGCGCCCGGTGGGGACTCTCTGGGAGTGGCAATAAACCGCCGAGGATTCGACGCAGGACGTGGGTGTGTGCTGAGGCGTCCATTCTTCACAAGACTCAACAGACGCTCAAACAAGTCCGTGACCCCAGAATGTGAAGAACAGCAGCTTTCCATCATCTGCAAGGGAACTTCCAAAGGCAGCCTCAGTCCCAGGTGGTCTCCAGGGGCTGCAAAACCATCCCAGTACTTAGTGGTGCATACTTGGTCTCAGCACCTGGTCTCAGCCCTTGCCACCTTATCCTCTTCATTGGAAATCCACAGGCTTATTTATTTATTTATTTATTGAGATGGAGTCTCACTCTGTCGCCCAGGCTGGAGTGCAGTGGCGCGATCTCGGCTCACTGTGAGGTCCGCCTCCCAGGTTCACGCCATTCTCCTGCCTCAGCCTCCCGAGTAGCTGGGACCACAGGTGCCGCCACCATGCCCGGCTAATGTTTTTATATTTTTAGTAGAGACGGGCTTTCACCGTGTTAGCCAGGATGGTCTCCATCTCTTGACCTCGTGATCCGCCTGCCTTGGCCTCCCACAGTGCTGGGATTACAGGCGTGAGCCACCGCGCCCGGCCCAGGTATATATTTATATTCATGTAACGTGCTTTTGTTTCTGTTCACACTCATCTCACTTCTTCCCTACCGGCAGGCTGTTCTGCAAGTGTCAGGAAATCCACTGCAGCTGGAGACCAGCTCACTCCATCCACCCACTTCCCTCTACTTGGCCTGGGGCTCAGTGGATGCCAAGAGACTCAGGCGTCTGCTGAAGGAACTGGGGACACAGCACAATCCGTCTTAAAACACACACACACACACACACACACACACACTCCACACGTGGACAGCACTCTCCCTGCTCCAAGAATGAGCCCGGCAGCCCCAGGGCTGAAGAGAAAAACATCTTGGGGGGGCAATGAAGACAGCGTGATGCGGTGCCAGCACTTCCCTCATCCTCACGGACTTGGGGAAACATGACAGTGTCCGAGACAGACGCAGGAGGAGAGGGCAGCGGGGTATTCCAGCTCGGTCCATCTGTACTGCTGACAGGATCCTGCCATTTGACTCCTTGGGGGTCCTGCTTCGGGGGGTTCCCCAAGGCTGCTGCAGCCCTAATTGTTCCCCTTACCAAGTTCACGATGACAGCTCCCTGAGACACCCACAGGCGTGGTGGCAGGTGCCTATAATCCCAGCTGCTTGAGACCAGGAAGCGGAGGCTGCAGTGAGCCGAGATCGCTCCACTACACTCCAGCCTGGGCAACAGAGCGAGACTCTGTCTCAGAAAAAGAAAAAAAAAATGAAGATGGTAACTTCTGTATTATGTGTATCTTGCTAAGACTTTTAAAATAAAAACAAAATTTCATTTGTAAAAATTAGCAATGAGCAGGATTGGACCCTTGCACCACAGTCTGCCAGTTTCTGGTTGGGCACAAGGCAGTGGGTGCCCAGCAGGAGACGGTGGCCAGAGAACAGTTGCAGAGGACAGGATCCTCGCCCCAATCCTGCCCTGGCAAATGCCGCTTGATACCCTGTTTCCCCACCCAGGAGGGTCCCCTGGAGCATATCCTCTCGGGTCACGTCATTAATCATTAGGGGTCTGATTACACCAACAAGTGAAAAATATAATTTGAGACAATAGCAAAGAACACCTCAGGAAAAGCCAAATCTTCAAATTCATCTAATCTAGCCTCTTCAACAGTCAATGAGAATTGCAACATTGTCAGTTAATTCCATTACTGCTAAGTGGAACCCTTCTGCCACTAATTACATGATATCCTGGCTGCTCACTCAATTACCCCTCCAGGGTAATTTTCCGGTTTTTTTTCTGAGCAGCAAGGGGAGGTGATCAGTAGACAAGGCTAGAAACCCAGGATGTATGCAGGCGCTTAGGCGCTGGGAGTCTCCACTGTAAAATGACACTGCAGCCATGGCATGGGGGCGTGAGGTGGCCACACAACAATGTTCGTGACGAATGGGGGTCTGAGGACATCAGGAGAGCCATTGAGGAGCAGGGTCCCTTGGTGGCTCCTGTTAGGGTGGAACTGGGACACCTGAGGAAGCAGGAGAAGCTGCTGGAGGGAGAAGCGCCCAGGTGAGCGTGGCCAAGTCAGTGATGCTGCCCCACCCTTCCCTGCACCAGGACCAGGACCACCTGGGCCTCCCAGAGCACTGACATCCCCAAAAGGAAAAGCCCACCTACCCCACCACCCTGCCTCCAGCCGAGGGGACTGATCTTCCCAGAAAGCAGCACGGCTCCCCTGTCCCGAGGTCACCAACTGTGTGGGCTGAAAGTACCCTGGCCAGAAAAACAGAACTAAAAGAAATTCACTCCCGGCCTTCATGAGTTGCCCAGGCCAGCTTTTCATTCTCTCCTTCCCTTTAATCACAGTCGCCAGGGTTGCAGGGCTGCTGCTCCGGAAGCAAGCGCTCCCCAACACTTGAGAGCCAACGGCAGCTCCCGAGAGACAGGCTCCCAGTGAGAAGCAAAAGCTCAACCCAACCGCCCAAGTGTTCCTTCCTCACGAAGCTCCCGGAGGAGCTAAGAAGGGAGTTGCAGGGAGACAGGTCCCAGCTGCAAACCGAGGCCCAGCTGGCCGGACGCAGGCACCTTCTAAAGGCAGAAGTGCATGCACACCATGGGTTTTAGCTCTGCCCCAGCCCCGGGAGAGAGAATGAATAAATGGCAAGTCCCAAGTCCAAGCTCCGAGGAAGCCAAAGGCAGCTGACTGCTGACAGCATCTTAGTGGCTCAACCCCGGGCCTGCAGGGACACATGCTCCTTCCCAGGCGGACAGGAACTAATGTCCTTCCCTCTCTGCTCCTGCCCTAGGATAAAGGGGTGGACCGCCTTCTCCAGCAGGGTCACATGTTCTCATATGCATCCTTGTGACGGCTTTCGATCAGGAACCATGTACCAGACCAGTGCTTCTGCACAAGGGACAAGTATGCAGCATCGGCCAGAGACAAGGGGGACTGTGGAGGATGCAGACCCAGCCCTCGGCCAAGACAGCCAGGGAAGGCAGAAGCACCCTCCACCCGGGAGGACACCTGTCCACATCTGGGAGCGAATGACAGCAGAGGCTGAGAGGGAACTCAGAGACTTGGAGGTACGTGCGGGTGCAGAGAAGGGCCTGAACACGGGGAGAGCGGGACTCCGACTGGATTTCAGACGGGATTGGTGAGTTGTGGAGCTGGAGACAGGAAAACCAGGCAGGTGAGGCCGCCCAACTGCGATGGTGACCAGGACCAGGGTAGTCCTGCATGGGGCTGTGACTCCGACATTCCGCTCCTGCCTGCCGTGTTTAGGACCCCAGCATGTGCATTCTCGTGGGGTGGTGGAGGGTGAAGCAGAGATACACAATCGGCACCTAAACAGCCTTCCATGTGCACGGCTTCTGTTTCGCTGCACTCAACCAACCACACACACATTGGAAATACTTTTTAGTTGCATCTGTACCGAACACATACGGACTTTTTTTCTCATCATTGTTCCCTAAACAACACAGTATAGCAACCATTTACATATCATTTACATCATTTAGGTATCATACATGATCTAGAGATGTTTTAAAGTGTATGAGAGAAAGTGCTTCGGTTATATGCAAATACTGCACCGTATGAAATCAGGGACTTGAGCATCCATGGACTTTGGTATTCACGGGAGATCCAGGAACCAATCCCCTTTGGGTGCCGAGGGATGACTGTACAGCACTTCCACAGTATTAAGATCTCATGGTGTACACAACTAGGAAAGCATATCTGACACAGCTTCTTGGGCAGGCCCATGCAGCTCAGAGGCCCTTCCCTGCATGTGGGTACCACCAGGCACACCCCCCGTCCACATGAAAATGACGGAGAAGAGCTGGAAGCGCCTGCACCACTCATCTGTCTACAGCCACATCGACTGGGTCTGGCATGGGCACACTGGTGAGAACAGCTCAGAAGGACTGAGAAATTGCCCATGGGGCTCTGGACCATACAGATTTGTCTTTACGGCCCCTGGTATACAAGGCCATGCCAGGAGGCAGGGTCCTGTACCAGCAGGAGCCCAGTGTGCGGTCAGCCAAGCTGGATTCAGCCACTCGATACCCACATGACCATGACCAAGTATCTAACTGCTGAGAGCCTGTGTCCTCACTGAAAATGGTGGTGATGCCACTTCCTGCATGGAGTTGGTGGTAGTCAGGGTCAACGTTGATAAGATATTCAGCAGACGGGGCCTTTAAGCACATTACAGGTGAGGTGATACCAGCAAGGCACAGAGGAGGCACTCAAGAAAAGGGCCACTGAGCACCAGACCACGCTCTGGCCTCTGCAGAGCACACAGGCCTGAGCTTCCGTGCACCCTTCCCTGCATGTGGGCACCACCAGGCACACCCCCGTTCATGTGAAAATGACGGAGAAGAGCTGGAAGCGCCTGCACCACTCATCTGTCTGCAGCCACCTTGACTGGGTCTGGCATGGGCACACTGGTGAGGACAGCTCAGAGCACAGTTCAGAAGCCAGAGGCATAGTCCCCTTCACACCCCACAAGGTCACACAAGAGGGCCACCAAGGACAATGCCACCCACCTTCTTCCCACCCAAACACAAGCACAAGGCACACAGGGCCTGACAAAAGAAACTGAAAGTCCCCTGGCCACAGTGCAAAGGCGGGGAGGTGGACCAAACCAGACAGTGGCCACTGGCTTGCAGGTAACAAGCACAGGGGAAAATGTTATAACTCACCAGAGGTGTTGGCAGACTGAGCCCCACAGATGGCCTCTTAGAGCAGGAACTGTCTGTGTTCTAGGGGGCCAAAACAGGGTGCCTGGAGAGATTTCCAGACCTGTGGAGAGACAAAGAGACCAGGGCATGGTCAGACAGAGACTGTGGAGAGGCACGTGTTAAAACCTCATGTAGATTCTGATATTTCTGAGCTAAAAACCAGGGATCGAACTTCTGCTTCCGGGCAGATGGAGTAGACACATTTTTCCCTATTCCTCACACAAAGCACAACTAATACTCAGGATGGTGTATATAAAACAAACATAACGCTCCTCAAGGTGGAGAGAAGGCAGACCAGCCAGGGACATGGTGTGAGCTCTCTGGGTTTTCTTCTTGCCTCATACATCCCAGACATGGTGCTGAATAAGCCAGCGACCCAGAAAAGTCAACAGGAGCAGGAACAATACCACAACAAAAGCGTGTTCTCTTTAGTCTAAAGACTGGGAAAGTGGCAGCTAACAGGGCAATACATTTAGACAACAGGTCTACTCCAGCCAGACACTGCAGAAAAATCTGTGACCTCAGCCCCACCCACAGCAGCAAAGGCTGAGTAGGGAGTCTAGATTTCTACCCTGTGTGGCTATAATGAGGCACCAAATCCCTGCCAGGGTGGCATCGAATAGACCAAAGGCAGGAGCTGGCACATTCATCCCCACCAGGCAGTAACAAATCCTCCTTTCACTCTGGCATTAGTACAGGCAGCACGGGGAGCCTGGATTT
Source organism: Macaca thibetana thibetana (assembly GCF_024542745.1). Classification (NCBI taxonomy): domain Eukaryota; kingdom Metazoa; phylum Chordata; class Mammalia; order Primates; family Cercopithecidae; genus Macaca; species Macaca thibetana. The sequence continues at coordinate 3,507,839 of NC_065591.1, read as the reverse complement.
CTATAGCACCTGTCAGTAATGAGGTGACGCCCCTTTCCACCTTCCCTTGTGGAAGTGGCGTCAGGAAAAGTTAGCTTACAAAAAAAGGTTTAAGTAAGACTCAAAGTCCCATAACATAATACAAAAATGTCCAAGTTTCAATAGAAAATCACCCATCAGACCAAGGTTCAGGAAGATTTCAAACTGAAAAAATAAAATCAATTGATGCCAGCACAGAGGTGACAGAGATGTCAGAATGGTCTGGCAAAGAGTTGAGAGCAACCATGATAAATGCTTCCACGAACAATTATGAACATGCTAGAAACAGAAGAAATAACAGAAAGCCTCACCAAGGAAGCAGAACATCTCACCAAAGATATAAAAAAGAATCAAGTGAAAATGATAGAACTGGCCAGGCGCGGTGACTCACGCCTGTAATCCCAGCATTTTGGGAGGCCGAGGTGTGTGGATCACTCGAGGTCAGAAGTTCGAGACCAGCCTGGCCAACATGCCTAAACCCCATCTCTACTAAAAATACAAAAATTAGCTGGGTGTGGTGGTGGGCACCTGTAATCCCAGCTACTCAGGAGGCTGAGGCAGGAGAATCACCTGGACCCAGGAGCCAGAGGTTGCAGTGAGCCAAGATCATGCCACTGCACTCCAGACCATGGGCAACAAGAGTCAAAATCCACCTTACAAAAAAAAAAAAAAAAAAAGAAAGGAAAATGATAGAACTAAAGAATACAATAACTGAAACAAAAGACTCAGTGGATGGACTCAACAGCAGAATGGAGGGGACAGAGAAAAAAATCAGTGAACTGGAAGACAGAACAATAGACATTACCCCCAACTGAACAATAGAGTGAAACAGACTGAAAATAAATAAACAGAGTCTCAGGGAGTTACGGGGCAATAATAAAATACCTAACTTTAAGTGCTTGAAATGTCAGAAGGAGAGATAAGAGAGGGAGGGTCTGAAAAAAGTACTTAAAATATCCCAAATTTGGTGAGAGATATAAACCTACAGATTCCAGAAGCTGAATGAATCCCAAATAGGATAAACCCAAGAAAATTCACACCAATATACATGAGAATTAAACTTCTGAAAACTAATAATGAAGAAAAAATATTGAAAACAGGCAGAGAAAAGCAATACTTACATTTCTCATCAGAAACTGTGGAGACCAAAAGAAAGTGGCACAGTAATTTTCAAGTGATGAAAGAAAAGAACTCTCAATTCATAATTCTATACCAACAAAAATATCCTGTAAGAATGAAGGGAAAATTAAGATAGTCTCAGATGAAAGGAAACTAAGGAAATTTGCCACTGGCAGACCTAATCTAAAAGAATAGCTAAAAGGAAACCTTTCTAAGTAAAATAATAATAATAAAAGACAGAGTTTTGGAACATTAGGAAGGAAAAAGGAGTATGGTAAGCAAAAGTTTGGTAAATATAATAGGCTTTCCTTCTTGAGTTTTATAGATTATATTTGATGGTTGAAACAAAAATTACAACACAATCTGATATGGTTCTAAATGTATAGAGCAAATATTTAACATTTATAAATGGAGAAGGGTAAAGAGACATAAAAGAAGATTGTATATTTTACTCAAACTGGTATCACAATAGATGATAAAGTATACGTGATATAACACCCAGAGCAACCACTTAGAAAGCTGTGCAAAGAGATATACACATAAACAAAATGGAACCCTAAAAAATGTTCAAAAATGTTCAAATAACCCACAAGAAGGCAGGAAAAAATAGAAAAATGAAAACCTGAAATAACAAATGTAAGGCCTAATGTATCAATAATTGCATTAAATGTAAATGGTCAAAATATACCAGTTAAAAGACAGAGATTGGCAGAGTAGATTTTACAAGCTACAATTAAATAAGATCTACAAAAATTTGCTTCAAATATAATGACATAGGTAGGATGAAAGTAAAAGGATGGAATAAGATACCTTTTACGAACAGAAGTCAAAAGAAAGCAATCATGGCTATGTTAATATTAGATAAAATAGACTTTGAGGCAAGGAAAATACCACAAAGAGAACATTACATAATGATGAGAGGACTCCACCAAGAAGACATAGTAATTCTAAATGTGTATATACCAAACAGAGGAGCAAAACACATGAAGCAAAAATGAATAGAACTGAAGAAAGAAGACATAAATCCACACTTATAACTGAATACAACTTTAACAAGCCTTTCTCCACAATTGATAGAATAAGACAGGAAAATCAGCAAGGATACAGAAGAACTCAGTAATATGATCAATTAACAAGATCAAAGTGATAGTTGTAGAACCTACCTCCACCGTAGTACAGCAGAATTCACATTCTTTTCAGGTGTTCATGAAATTTATGGCATATATTGGAAAAGAAGAATAATCTCAAATCAAATTCTAAGTTCCCACCTCAAGAAGCTAGCAAAAGGAGAGCCAAACAAACCCAAAGCAAGCAGAAGGAAGAAAATAATAAACATATAAGTGGGAAAAAAAATGAACAGGAAACAGAATAACAACAGAAAAATCAGCGAAACAATAAACTGGCTCTTTGTAAAAGTCAACGCAATTGACGAAACTCTAACAAGACTGACAAAGAAAAAAAGACAACACAAATTACCAATACCAGGAATTAAATAGGAGACACCATTAAAGACCCTGCAGACATCAAAAAGGTACTAAAGGAATACTAAATCAGCTCTACACACATAAACTTGACAATGTGGATGAAATAAAGCAATTATTCAAGAAATACAAACTACTTCACCTTGCCCAATTTGTAAAAGGTAATTTGAATCATTTCCTACAGCTATTAAGGGAATTGAATTCATAATTTTTAAACTCCAGTTTTTTTGAGAAAAGGAAATCTTTAGACCTAAATGAGTTCACTGGAGAATTCTATGAAATGCTTAAAGAATAATTAATACTAATTCTACACAATTTCTTCCAGAAAGTAGAATAGGAGAGAACATTTCTTAATTTATTTTATGGAGCAAGTACTACCCTGATAACCAAAGCCAGAGAAAGTGAGCATAAAAAGATTACAGGCTGGGTGTGGTGGCTCACACCTGTAATCCCACCACTTTGGGAGACCGAGGCGGGTGGATCACCTGAGTTCAGGAGTTCAAGGCCAGCCTGGCCAACATGGTGAAACCTTGTCTATATTAAAAATATAAAAATTAGCTGAGCATTGTGGCAGGCACCAGTAATCCCAGCTACTCGGAAGGCTGAGGCAGGAGAATCGTTTGAACCTGACAGGTGAAGGTTACAGTGGGCCAAGATTGTACCACTGCACTCCAGCCTGGTGACAGAGACTCCATCTCAAGAAAAGAAAAAAGAAAAAAGAAATAGGTATAAACCTAACAATACACGTTCAGGAACTGTATGCGGAAAGCTATGCAACACTGATGAAAACAAATCAAAGATCTAAAAACACTGAGATCTAAAATCCCTGTTCATGGATGGGAAGACTCAACATAGTCAGAATGTCAATTCTTCCCAAACTGACGTGCAGGTGATGATGATGAACACAATTCCAGTCAAAATCCCAGCAAATTTTGTAGATATGGACAAGATTATTCAGCATTTTGGGAGGCCAAGGCAGGTGGATCACTTGAGGTCAGGAGTTTGAGACTAGCCTGGCCAACACAGTGAAACCCCGTCTCTACTAAAAATACAAAAAATTAGCCGGGTGTGGTGGTGCGCACCTGTAATCCCAGCTTCTTGGGGGGCTGAGGCAGGAGAATTGCTTGAACCTGGGAGGCGGAGGTTGCAGTGAGTTGAGATCACGCCACTGCACTCCAGCCTCCAACCTGGGCAACAGGGTGGGACTGTGACTTTAAAAAAAAAAAAAGTACATGGAAAGGCAAAAGAACTAGAAAAACTAAAACCGTTTGCAAAAAAAAAAAAGGGGGGGGGAGGAATCAATATACTCAGCTTCAAGATTTATTATACAGTACAGTAATCAAAGCTGTGTGGTTCTGGTGGAGGGACAGGCACATAGCAATATAACTCAATACAGAGTCCAGAAAAAACCCACACAAATATGCCCAACTGATTGCTGATGAAGGTGCAAAAGCCACTCAATGGAGACAGGATTGTCTTTTCAACAAACGATGCTGGAACAATTGGATATCCATCAGCAAAACAATGAATATCAACCTAAGTGTCTTGCCTTATACAAAAATTAATTCGAAATGAATCATGAACTTACATGTAAAATACAAAACTAAAACTCTTAGAAAAAAATGGGAGAAAATCTTCAGGATCTAGAGCCAGAAAATGAGTTCACAGACCCAATATAAAAAGCACAATCCACAGACAAAAATATTGACAAATAAGTTCTCATCCAAATTAAAAACTTTTGCTCTGAGAAAGACCTGCTGAAAGGAGAAAAACACAAACCACAGAGCGGGAGAAAAATGTCTGCAAACCACATATTTAACAAATAATTCGTGTCTAGAATAAAGAACTCTCAAAGCTCAACAGTAAAAACAAACAAACAAATAAAATGACAATCCAATTAAAACAGCAAAAGATAGAAAAAGACATTTTCCAAGAGGATATACAGATGGCAAATAAGCACATGAAAAGACGTTCAACACACAAGCTATTAAAGAAATGCAAATAAAACAAAATATGACCATACACCTATCAAAACAGCTAGAATGAAAAATGGTGACACTAATTGCTAGTGAGAAAATAAAGAATCACATTGCTGATGGAAAACCTGGATCTCGCACATTGCTGGTGGAAATACAAAATGGTATAGCCATTACAGAAAACAGTGTAGCAGTTCCTTAAAAACCTAAATATGTAACTCTCATGTGACTGAAAAACCACGCTCCTAGGCATTCGTCCCAGAGAAATTCAGACTTATGTTTATGGGCCAGGTGCAGTGGCTCACGTCTATAATACCAGCACCTTGGGAGGCCAAGGCAGGTGAATCACTTTGACCCCAGGTTGGAATCACAAGACCAACCTGGTCAAGGTAGCGAAACCCAGTCTCTACTGAAAATACATAACTAGCTGGGCATGGTGGCATGCGCCTGCAGTCTCAGCTACTTGGGAGGCTGAGATGGGAGGATGGCTTGAACCGGGGAGACAGAGGTTGCAGGGAGCCAAGATCATGCCACTGTACTCCAGCCTGGGTGACAGGGCCGGGTGTCTTCAAGGAAAAGAAAAAAGACAAAGAAACCTATACACTAACGTTTATAGCAGCTTTATTCATAATAGCCAAAAACTGCAAACCACCCAGACGGCCTTCAGAAGCTCAGTGGTTAAACAAACTGATACAGCCACACCATGGAACATTACTCAGCAATAAAAAGGGAAGAACTTTTGATACACAAGACCTGGGTGAATCTCTAGGAAGTTGTGCTGACCAAGGAGGGGAAAGCCAGTCTTAAAGGTTACTTACTGTGTGATTCCATTTCTGTATAATTATTGAAATGACAAAATTACAGAGATGCAGAACAGATGAGTGGTTACCAGGGCTTATGGAGCAAGTAGGGGCAGAAGGAAGTGGGTCAGGCCCTAAAAAGGCACCGTGAGGGGTCCTGGTGTGGACGGCAGCATTTGAATCTCGACCGTGTCAACATCAGCATCCTGGCTGTGATGCTATCATACCGTCCCAGGACGAGACTATGGGGGTAAACTGCGTGTATCTCTGTACTAATTCTTACAACTGCAATTATTATTATTATTATTTTTTTTTTTTTTTTTTTGAGACGGAGTCTCGCTCTGTCGCCCAGGCTGGAGTGCAGTGGCGCGATCTCGGCTCACTGCAAGCTCCGCCTCCCGGGTTCACGCCATTCTCCTGCCTCAGCCTCCCGAGTAGCTGGGACTACAGGCGCCCACAACCGCGCCCGGCTAATTTTTTTGTATTTTTAGTAGAGACGGGGTTTCACCGTGGTCTCGATCTCCTGACCTTGTGATCCGCCCGCCTCGGCCTCCCAAAGTGCTGGGATTACAGGCAATTATCTTAAAAATACAGTTGGCCCTTAAGCAACACAGGTTTGAACTTCACGAGTCCCTTACACGTGGATACTCTCCCACCTCTGCCACCCCTGAGAGAGCAAGACCAACCCCTTCTCCTCCTCCTCCTTTCCTCCTCCTCTCCTCCTCCTCCTCTTCCTCAGCCCACTCAACATGAAGATGATACAGATGAAGCCTTTTACTATGATCCACTTCCACTCAATGGGGAGTGAATATATTTTCTCTTCTTTATGATTCTCTTAGTAACATGTTCTTTTCTCTAGCTTATTTAAAGTAAGGTTATTTGTATAACATACAAAACAGGTGTTAATGGACTGTTTATGTTATCGGTAAGGTTTCCAGTCAATAGTAGGCTATCAGTAGTTACGTTTTGGGGCAGTCACAAGTTATACCTGGACTTTGGACTGTGTGGGAGTTGGAACCCCTAACCTCTACATTGTTCAAAGGTTAACTGTAAAAATGTTAAGTCTTTTTAAAAGTACATCGTGGAAAACGAAAGGACAAAACTTTCACACAGTTTCAATAAGAGACAGCAATGTTCCTAGGCATACAACTAAAAATAATAAAACATACATCCACACAAAAACATGCAGGCCAGCCACAGCAGCTCACACCTGTAATCCCAGCACTTTGAGGGGCCGGGGTGGGAGGGTGGCTTGAGCCCAGGAGTTTGAAGCCAGCCTGCAGTACAGAAGACTCCATGTCTACCAAAAAAAAAGAAGTGTATATGAATGTTCATGGCAGCATCCCTCATAACAGCTCAAAAGTGGAGGTAACCCAAACATCCCTGGGCTGACAAATGCATAAATGCATTGTGGTCCAGCCTTAAAATGGAACATGATTCAGTCATCAAAAAGAAGAAAGGCCTGACCCAGTCTACAACACGGAGGAACGTTGGTAACATGATGCTAAACAAAAGAAGCCAGTCACAAAGGATCTCACTTGGCATGATTCCACTTACATGCAATGCTCAGAACGGGCAAACCCACCGAGATGGAAGGCAGATGAGTCATTGTCAGGGGCTGGGAAAGGGAAGACTGGAGCAGGGAGTAAGGTTGATGGTTTGGGGGTCTTTATTAGGGGGGATGAAAATGTTCCTAAATCGACTCTGATGATTGCACAATCCCCCTAGTTTACTAAAAAACATGGTACTGCAGGTTTTCAAAGGGTGAATCACAATGGTATGTAAATTATATCTCAACAAATTCTCTAAGAAATCTGCAACTGGGTTCTAGGAAATTTTAACGACATCCATTAAAGAAGGATGCTCCTTCCCCCAATAGCGAATCACTAAATTACTGAACTATTTAAATCGTTGGCCTGCAGGCCAGACGCAGTGGCTCATGCCTGTAATCCCAGCACTTTGGGAGGCTGAGGCGGGAGGATCACTTGAAGTCAGGAGTTCGAGACTGGCCTGGCCAACATGGCAAAAACCCATCTCTACTAAAAGTACAAACATTAGTTGGCTGTATTGGTGCGGGTCTGTAATCCCAGCTTCTCAGGAGGCTGAGGCAGGAGAATTGCTTGAACCCAGGAGGCAGAGGCTGCAGTGAGCCAAGATCATGCCACTAAGACAGAGCCAGACTCATCTCAATAAATAAATAAATAGGGCCGGGCGTGGTGGCTCATGCCTGTAATCCTAGCACTTTGAGAGGCCGAGGCGGGTGGATCATGAGATGAGGAGTTCGAGACCAGCCCAGCCAACATGGTGAAACCCCACCTCTACTAAAAAAAAATAATAATAATACAAAATCAGCCAGGTGTGGTAGCACGCGCCTGTAATTCCAGCTACTCGGGAGGCTGAAGCAGGAGAATTGCTTGAACCCGGGAGGCAGAGGTTGCAGTGAGCCAAGATCATGCCATTGCACTCCAGCCTGGGTGACAGAGCAAGACTCGTCAAATAAATAAATAAATAAATAAATAAATAAATAAATAAATAAACGTTAGCCCGCAGATGTGCATCTATTTTTGGAAGTGCTCATCACTCTTGCAGAGATGGAAACCATCCTTGTGAGGAGTTCTGAAACAGCTCTGTGACCCAAAGGAAATACCCCCACAGACAGGTCCTCCACGTGCTGGACTCCAAGTCGGGGGGCCTGTCTGTAGGCAGCCAGACCTGGCCTGCCTGAGCCTTGGGCCCCTTTATTGGAAGGTGCCACAAAGCAGGGGCCTGGTCTCTGGAGCAGCCCACCCTGCCTGACCCCAGCCCCCTCCATGACTTCCCAACTGCCCACGTTCAAGCTAAGTCTGCGTCCTCTTCTGTCAAGGGGGGGATGAGGGACCACACTCATTCCGGAGTCCCAGGCACTGGATGAGCATGGCTGGGTGGCCCTGCTGCCCCACAGGCACCCATGAACCGACGGAGGAAATGTCACACCCTCCCCGTCTCATGTTCAAAACGTGTATACAAATGTTCATGGCAGCACCATTTACAATAGCCAAAACCCAGCAAGAACAAAAGATCCATCAATACACAACGGAGACAGGAAACAAGAGCTACGGTACAACGGAGCATCTCCAGCCATAAAAAGGAAGGAGGCACTGATCCACGCTACAGCACGAATCGTCCTCTGTGGTATAAGAAATACACTGGGGGCCGAGCACGGTGGCTCATGCCTGTAATCCCAGCACTTTGGGAGGTCGAGGCGGGGGGATCACAAGGTCAGGAGATCGAGACCATCCTGGCTAACACAGTGAAACCCCGTCTCTACTAAAAATACAAAAAAAAATTAGCCGGGCGTGGTGGTGGGTGCCTGTAGGCCCAGCTACACGGGAGGCTGAGGCATGAGAATGGTGTGAACCCGGGGAGTGGAGCTTGCAGTGAGCCAAGATCACGTCACTGCACTGCAGCCTGGGCGACAGAACGAGACTCTGTCTCAAAAAAAAAAAAGAAAGAAATACACTGAACTTTGTCCCTGGTTCCCAGCACAGAGATCCTAATACCCTGAGAATTTCCTGAGTAGCAGAAGTGAGTCCCTTTTGACCCCACCGGAGCTTATGCTAATGAGGTGACTTAGGGTGGGGGCCCCGGGACTGGTCACCAGGAGCACAGGTGTCTGAGAAGGTGGGAACTTCTGGCCCTACTTGCTGAGCTCCGGAAGGTACCGGAGATTAAGCTCTATAAAAACTCTTGCACAGGCCAGGCGCGGTGGCTCACGCCTGTAATCCCAGCACTTTGGGAGGCTGAGGCAGGTGAATCACCTGAGGTCAGGAGTTCGAGACCAGCCTGACCAACATGGTGAAACCCCATCTCTACTAAAAATACAAAAATTAGCCCGCATGGTGACACGCACCTATAATCCCAGCTACTCGGGAGGCTGAGGCAGGAAAATCGCTTGAATCCGGGAGGCAGAGGTTGCAGTGAGCCAAGACTGTGCCATTGAACTCCAGCCTGGGCCATAAGAGCAAAACTCTATCTTGAAAAAAAAAATGTTAACTTTATGTTATGTGTATTTTACCTCCATAAAGGAAATAAAAAGAACCTCTCATTCTCAACGCCTCACAAGGGTTCAGGATCCACTTCATGGAGAGGAAAACACTGAAGGCAAAAGGCCAACATGTACAGGCATGCAGCGGGGACAGAAGAGCCTCCGATCTTCAGTTTTTGTCAGAAGCCACCTCCTGAGGTCCATGTGACACAGCCTGTGGGGAGTGGCTGCCGCGAGGATGGGCACACGCTCTCCTCACACGTGTGTGTACACCATCTCCCATCCTGCCAGCTGCCTTTGCTGATGTCTGTGCCAGAAGCAATGTGACTTTAACAGATGCACCCATTCTCCTGCTGAGAAAACTGAGACCAGACCAGCAGGCACTGGCGGCAGAGCCAGGACCAGGAGGAAGCCAGGCTGGCCATTCGGTTCTTCCTGCTCAGCCTCCTCCATCCCCTCCACAAACACTGTTTGTTTGAAAGGCAGGACTGGACTGAGAGGGATGTTGCTAGGGGCCCGTCTCACCATCCACAGAACACTCCTTATTCTCCTTGTCCCCAGCTCAACGGCCAGAGAAGGCAACAAGGCAGGCTGAAATTAGCTTAGCAACAGTCACCATGCAAAATTACTCAGGAATAAAATAAAAACATGCATTATGCGTCCTGGTTGAACCATAAAATGCTGTGACCAGTAAAAGCATCAAAACCCAATGTGAGGCCAGGCGTGGTGGGTCATGCCTGTAATCCCAGCACTTTGAGAGGCCGAGGAGGCTGGCAGATCACTTGAGGTCAGGAGTTCTAGACCAGCCTGGTCAACATGGTGAAACCGCATCTCTACTAAAAACATAAAAATTAGCTTGGACATGATGAAACCCCATCTCTACTAAAAATATAAAACTTAGCTGGGTGTGGTGGCATGCACCTATAGTCCCTGCTACTCCAGAGGCTGAGGTAGGAGAGTTGCTTGAACCTGGGAGGTGGAGGTTGCAGTGAGCCGAGATTGCACTTGGCTTGCGCCCGGCTCCAGTAGGCAACTTACAAAACCGTGAACTAAATAAATCAGGGTCAGCAAGCAGCTGCCCACGGGCCAATTCTAGCCCAAACCTGTTTTCATAAGCAAAGTTTCACTGGAACACAGCTGTGTCCATTCCTTCCCGCATTGCCTTTGACTGCTTTTTTGGGGAGACGCTGCACAGCGCACAAGCACAACATTTTTACTCCAGCCTGGGTGACAGAGTGAGACTCTGTCTCAAAACAAACCGATAAACAAAACCCAATGTGGCACCTCTATAGTTCTGTGAGGTCTTTCTGTGCCCAGAGGGCAACAGTGCAGGCAGCGGCCGGGAGGGACTTGGCGCAGGCGGGACTGCGCTGCGGGCCTGGGAGGCTGTCACAGTATCAGTCGTGCCTCCTAGATCTACCATCTTGGGAAGTCTTCTCCCACAACGACCCTGGAAACGGTCACTGTGTTCGCTCCGGCCATGTCAATAAACCCAAAGAGACAACGGCAGCAAATGTGATGCAAGCAGAAGCTGCAGACCATGGCATCCTGAAGTTCCCCCTCTTGCTGCCCTCAGGAGCCCAGAACCACCAAGTAGCCAGTGGGCAAGGAGGACTGAGTCCAGGGACTGAGCCTGGCTCTAGTGGGCAACTTGCAGAACAATGAGCTAAATAAATCAGGGTCGGCGAGTGACCGCCCATGGGCCAATTCTAGCCCAAGCCTGTTTTTATAAGTAGTTTTTACTGGAACACAGCCGTGCCCATTCATTCATGTATTGCCTTTGACTGCTTTTTTGGAGAGACACTGCCCAGCACGCAAACACAACATATTTACTATCCGGCCCTGAAATGAACAGGTGTTTCACCCTTTGTTTGGGGTGGTCTGTTATGCAGCAAAGGTTAACTAACACGACTCTCAACTTAACAGTTGCTTATTAGATAGGTGTCGTTACCTCCAACCTAAAGATCAGGAAGCCAAGGCCTACAGCGAAGGATCCAGTCACTCACCCAGGTCACATCGTGGCACTTACGGGGAGGCTCCGGCAAAGCAGGAGTTAACCCTGTCTGTCTAAACCAAAGGCCCCAAGCCCACCACAATGCAGGCTTTATGGAAGGGTCCCTAACGGAGTCACTAGCTGTACAGCCTACCCCATCTCCCCTTCCCAGGCCCCCCGCCCCTTTCTCTTCAGTAAAACATGGCAGGATAAGATTTCCAACAAACAAAGGCTCATCCATGTCAGGAAAAGCCACTGAGGGCCACAAAGGCCGACAAGGACGAACACACACCACTACCCAGGCTCACGGGTAGCAGAGCAACCCAGTCACCTGGAGTTCCCACAGGATGAGGGGGGCCCCTCCCAAGGGGCTCTCCCTGTGACACACAGACTCACCTCTGTCCCCAGGCACTGCACACATGCACACATGGATTGAGGGTGGGACTGGGGGGGGGCAAGGTTGCAGATGTCCCTTGCACAAGCTGGGGGGCTGCCGCTGGGCACCCCATCATCCTGAGTCCCTGAACCCTGTGCACTCATGAAGCCCACGTGGGAGGCTCTGCAGAGAACAGGTAGAGGCCACAGCATACCTGCTCTGCCTGTAACAGGACCTGTGTGCCAACCTGAGATCTCAACAGGCCAGTGGGCAGCCCTGACAAGACAGGCACTTAATAGACCCAACAATCCACATGTGGCACAGGTCGCATGGACACAGACGATGCAGACGTCACCACTAAAGACAGTAAGAACAGTGGCAGTACGTGGATGCTTACCGTAGTCTCAGTTTTACAAAATTGCCTTATTTAATGCTCACAGTTACCAGAAATATGTTAGTACCCCCGTTTCACGGATAAGAAAACCAAGGCCTAGAGAGGCCAACTGGGCTGTCCAAGGTCACACAGCAGCACGGCAGAGCTGCTCTGCACTGCAATGTACCACTTACTACAGCAAGGAAAATGAACCCAACACTCCCCAAAGCCCAGAGACGTCGGGGTAAGAGCGGAGAGGCCAGAGGCCCCTCCTGGCCAGTGCTATGCTCCCTCTGTGGCCCAAATTCTCCAGGCAGATCACCCGTCACCACGGCCTAGAGAACAGGGTGCTGAAACACGGTGACACTCAACTCTGCTGGGCAAATGCACCGTCTACGGCCAGAGCTTGCTGGAGTCAATCAGCAGAAGTGTTAAAGAGCTGGGGCCCTCTGTGTCTTCTCTGTCCCCACGCTGACTGCACCTGCTGCAGAGGACTCTCCCCAGAAGAGGGGCTGTCCAGACACAGAGTCACAGGACAGACTTCATTCATGGGAAGGTCCAACTCACGGTTTCACAAGCATTTTGTTCACCAACACCCAGGAGGCTTGAGGAAGGACTGACTGTCAACATGTCAACAGATGACCAGGAGGGGCCGCCAGGCAGGCCAAGAGGGAGGACTCACTGGAGTGAAGGAGACTAAATGCTCCCGTCCCTTTCCATTCTACTACATGGGTAATGTGCTACATGGGTTCAAAGCCCCAGCCAATGCACCTCTCTGGAGCTCAGTTTCCCCTTCTGTGAAATGGGCATTAAAATACTCCCAGACAGCAACTGGTGATTCCATGAGACCATATGCACGAAGCTCCTGGCACACAGCAGGTACTGAAATGGCCTCCAACAATGTCTGCAGATAATACATTAACGATAATGATGACGACTGACTGACTGAGCTACCTACAAAGATACAGGTCACTCTATGTTATTACTGCATTGTTAATGGTCAATTTTTTTCTTTTTTGAGACAGGGCCTCACTATGCTGCCCAGCCTGGAGTGTACTGGCACCATCTCAGCTCACAGCAGCCTCAACCTTTCCAGGCTCAGTGATCCTTCCACATCAGCCTCCCGAGAAGCTGGGGCTACAGGCACACACCACAATGCCCAGCTAATATTTGTTTTTTGTTTTGTTTTGTTTTCTAGAGACAGGGTTTCACCATACTGCCCAGGCTGGTCTCAAACTGCTCTTAAGCAAGCCACCTACCCACATCGGCCTCCCAGAGTGGTGGGACTACAGGCAAGAGCCACCACACCTGACCAAGAAGTCATTTTTGCCTCTACATGTGGAGTGTCCTGCAGCTGGCGGGCTGGTCTGTTACCTCGGGGGCATTTCCTTTCGTTCAGAAAATCACCCACCCCACCCCAGGCCACTGAGCCCACCAGGCACAGGCTACATCTCGCAGGGCGTCTGCCAGGTGTCTCAGGCAACTGCACATCCCTGGGAGCTGGGCAAACACTCAGTGGTGGCCAGAAAGCCATCTGAAGATCCAAGGGCCTCCGTGAATGTTCAATAGTAATATGATACTAATTCTAGACTGCTAGAATTAGTAATATGACACTAATAGTAATAATTACTAACAGTAATATGATACTTTTAGACTGCTAAAATTAGTAATATGATACTAACAGTAATAATTACTAACAGTAATATGATACTTTTAGACTGCTAAAATTAGTGATATGATTCTAATGGTAATAATTACTAACAGTAATATGATACTAATTCTAGACTGCTAAAATTAGTAATATGACACCAATAGTAATAATTACTAACAGTAATATGATACTAATTCTAGACTGCTAAAATTAGTAATATGATACTAATAGTAATAATTACTAACAGTAATATGATACTAATTCTAGACTGCTAAAATTAGTAATATGATTCTAATGGTAATAATTACTAACAATAATATGATACTAATTCTAGACTGCTAAAATTAGTAATATGATTCTAATGGTAATAATTACTAACAGTAATATGATACTAATTCTACACTGCTAAAATTAGTAATATGATTCTAATAGTAATAATTACTAACAGAAATATGATACTAATTCTAGACTGCTTCTGGTAAGAACCTCGTTCTTCTGGAGAATGAACTCCAGAAGCTATTTAACCAGGCTTGGTCTATGAAGAGCCTGCCACAGGGTACTGGGAGGCTTATCAGCACGGGGATTCTCTGATCCAGCATAAAACCTGCTGCAGGACCCAGACGCGGTGCATCTTCTCCCAAGTTCCATTGTTCTCCAAGAGGTTTGGACCTGGACTGTCCAGAGCCAGCAGTGCAGAACCCTGATTAATTCTCAGTGAGCTCTGGGGTCCTGCCCACACTCAGGTCTCTCTGAGTGACAAGCCGTGACAAGCTGTCCTAGCCCATCCTCTCTCCCTAGCCCCTCTCCTGTTCCTCCAACGAGAGTCTTGGCTGCTAACTCAAAGGAAGCATGTCAGCAGGAAGGCAACTCCGTCCGAGGGTGAGAAGGTGGCGGTGGAAGCAGGGCCACTGCAGGGCAGGGGGCCAAGCAAGAAGGGGCAGACCCCAGCCCCTGGAGAAGGAAGGTTACAAATCCATGCTGCCCCATAGCAATATAATTGGAGTCACAAATGTAATTTTAAATTTCCTAGGAGCCACGTCAAAAAAATAAAATGGGCTGGGCATGTTGGCTCATGCCCATAAACACCAATACTTTGGGAGGCTGAGGTGGGAGGATCGCTTGAGCTCAGGACTTTGAGGCCAGCCTGGGCAACATAGGGAGCCCCTTCCAAAAAAAAAAATAGCCAGGTGTGGTGCTGTGCACCTGTAGTCTGTGCGTCTGTGGTCCCAGCTCCTCGGGAGGCTGAGGTGAGAGGATTGCTTGAGCCAGGGAGATCCACTCAGAAAATGGAAAGCTGAGTGGTGGATGAACCGGAACTGGGAGAAGCTTTGTATGAATCAGAGAAAATGCAAGTTAAAAGGAGACACAATTTCCCACTCATTAGACTGGCAAATATCAGGCAACACCAAGTCTTGCTGAGGAGGAGGGGTCCAGGGAGTTCCCACACCATGCGGGTGGGATTGTAACTTGGTACAACCCCCGAGAGAGCAATTTGAGAACACTGGCAAAAGTTAGCTCTGTGCATGGTGAAAGCTCCGGGGTAGGCAACTTCTCGTCTAAGGAGGTATCCAGGGAAGCCCCGGCAGGCCCTGCGGAGAAGAATGTTTCCTGCAGCACGGTCTGAAAGAACAAGATCCTGAAAACAACCCAAATGTCAACAGGAAGAGAAAGAATAAAATGGAGTTAACCATTCCATAGAATGTATAAACCGAGCAACATGATCAACTCAGGGTGGATTTTTTAAAGTGGCTATTAAGAAAACTTCAAGGCAAAGCTTTCAGGGAGTGGGAAGTACCTGGACACCCCGCTTTTCCCGCCCCACACAGGCGACCCAAGGCCCCATGAGACAAACAAATACGTACCTTCGCCAGCAACTGCACATGAGATCGACAAATGACCCATTGCACAATCAGCCCACATTTAAGATCATGAGGCAACCGGAAAGCATCTAATCAGTTCATCAGCTACATTTTGCAGGAGACACTCTCTCCCCTGCTACTGTCTCTGGTCCCTGTCTTTCTTGGTCCTACCCTAGGCTAGGGTTGAACCCACAAAGATCAGACATCCCCAGTAGGTTCCCAGGGAGTAGGTTCCCAGGGAGCAGCACCTTGCCTCACTGGAAGACACCGGACATGGGAAAAAGTCTGTCCCACAATTTCTCCCACACTCAGGGTCACCCTTGCTTTCTCCTGAGACCCACGAAGAAAGGTGGGGCCTCCTTCTCTGAGACACCAGCCTGGGCTGGAGTGAGTGGGTAAAAGACCTCAGCTTTAGTATCTCAAGACCGGATGGGCCTGGGGCTGGACACTGCTTTAGAAGGTGTTTTCTGAAAGCAAGGACTCAAGATATTTCCATGCCCACGTTCGCAGTAGCATCATGCACAACAGCCAAAGGGTGACGCCACCCAGGTCCCCATGGATGGACGACTGTATAAACAAAATGTGGTCCATCCACACAACGGAATATTACTCAGCCACAAAAAGGAAGGAAATTATGACACACGCTACAACATGGATGAGGCTTGAGAACATTATGCGGAGTGAATTAAGCCAGACTCAAAAAGATAAACACTGCATGATTCCACTTGGATGAGGTCCCTACAGAAGCCAAAGAGACAGGAAACAGACTGGTGGTCACTAGGGGCTGGGAGAAGGGGGATGGTTTGCTAGTGATTAGTGGGGAAGTAGTTTCAGTTTTGCAAGCTGAAGAGTTCTACAGATACATGGTGACGATGGCGGCACAGCAAGGTGAGTGTCCTTAATGCCTCAGAACTACACACCTAAAAATGGTGAAAAGGGTACCCTTCTATGTTACAGGTATTTTTGCATGATTTATAAAATGTGCATTGGGAAAAAAAGTGCTCTCATATCAATTTCCACTGAACTCCTCCTCTATCACGCATCGCTTCCTTCACCTCCTTTAAGTGTTTGCTCAAGGACCACTTCCCTCAGTGCGGCCCGCACTGACCGCCCTGCTAAAACAGCAGCCCCTTTGGCTCCCAGTCCCCACCAGCAAGCTCTCCTTTCCTCCCGCACGGCATCACTGCTTCTTTATGATCTCCCTTAATTATTGTTTGCACCCCAGTGAGGGTGTCAACCCTACAGGGGCAGAAATATTTGTCTGGTTCACTGTTGTATCCCAGAGTCTAGAGCAGCCTAGCAGATATCTGCAGCACACGCCACAAAAGACGGCAGAATACGCATTCTTCTCAAGGGCACATGGAACATTCTCCAGGAGAGGCCTCATGCCCGGCCATAAAACAGCCTCATTAAACATCAGCAAGACTGAAATTATACAAATAATGTTCTCCAACCACGATGGAATGAAATTTGAAATCCATTTTACAAATGCACAAATATGTGGAAATTAAACAACACACAAACAGCCAATGGGTCAAAGAATAAACGACAGGGAAATTGGAAAACACTTTGAAACGAGTGAAAAAGAAGACAAAACATATCAAAACTTATGGAATACAATTAAAGCAGTACTTAAAGGAAATTCAGATCTGTAAATGTCTCTATTAAAAAGAAGAAAAATCTCAAATCAGTAACCAAAACCTTCCACCTTGTGAAAGTCAGAAAAAGAATGGGAAACTGAAACTGAGCAAGCAGAAGGAAGGAAATAATAAAGGTTAGGGCTGAAGTTAATGAAATCTAGGCTAGAAAAACAATAAAGAAAATCAATAAAACTATAAGTTGGTTATTTGAAGAGATCAACAAAATTGACAAACCTTAGCTGGAATGATCAAGAAAAGAAGGGAAGACTCAAATCATCAAACTCAGAAATGAAAGAAGGGACATTATTACCAACTTACAGACTTAAAAGGAATCAGGCCGGGCTCAGTGGCTCATGCCTGTCATCCCAGCACTTTGGGAGGCCGAGGCAGGCGGATCACGAGGTCCGGAGATCAAGACCATCCTGGCTAACACAGTGAAACCCCGTCTCTACTAAAGATACAAAAAAATTAGCCAGGCCTGGTAGCAGATGCCTGTAGTCCCAGCTACTCAGGAGGCTGAGTCAGGAGAATGACGTAAGCCCAGGAGGTGGAGCTTGCAGTGAGCCAAGATCGCACCACTGCACTCCAGCCTGGGCAACAGAGCAAGACTCTATCTCAAAAATAATAATAATAATGAGATGGTGCTACAAACAGCTACACAGCAACCGAATCAGAGAAACTCACTTGAAGTGGACACATTTCTGATGGGACACAAACTAACAAACTTGACTCAAGAAGAAACAGAAAATCTAAAAAGACCTATGACAAGTAGAGATCCAATTAATAATTTTAAAAGTTTTCACAAAGAAACACCTACGCCCAGATGGCTTTATTGGTGAATTCTATCAAACATTTAAAGAAGAATGAAGGCCAATTTTGCATAAACTTTTCAGAAAAAAAATGGAAGATAATGCTTCCCAAGTCATCTTACAAGGCCAATATTACTCTGATACCAAAACTAGACTTCACAAGAAAACTACAGGCTTCCTCTGGCAGCCAAACACCTACAAAGTCCTCTCCGCTCTCCTGTCTACACTTGCAAGCCTGCCTCACTCTACAAATTGGCCAGGCTGCTCTCCCAGAGTCTCCTAAGTCACCTCAGGCTCTGCCAGCCTCTTTGACCCCACAGCCTGGAAGGTGCCCCTGCATGCTTCCAACATCCTAGACTCCACAATCAGAAGGCCTGCCCCTGGGGTGGGAACCACCTGGTGCTGTCTGAAGCCCCCAACTAAACTCCACAGAAATATCCTGAACGACAAGGGACATGTAACATTCAAAGCATCCCCTGGACCACATGGCAAAGCCAGCTTTCAAACCAGACCCGTGCACTGACAACGTGGATCCCATGCTCCTCCCAGAGGCTCTCAGCGTGCAGCCCCAGGAACCAGCCTATTCGAGAAATCTATGAAGTCAAACCATTCTCATCATAACACTGAGATGTGAGCTGCTTTTTCAAGCTCATCCTCTCCCAAGTGCACAACGGAAGCTACAGAACGTGTGATATTGCAACTAGCTGACTGCAGGAGCAGATACGGGAACCCAGCTGTCTTCCATTAAACCTGACAGCAAAAAGACTGCAAAAATGTTAAACAATGTCACTCTTCTCACCAAGTCTTTTTTGTTGTTGTAGAGATGGACTCTCACTCTGTTGCCCAGGCTAGAGTGCAGTGGTGCAATCTTGGCTCACTGCAACCTCTGCCTCCTGGGTTCAAGTGATTCTTGTGCCTCAGCCTCCTGAGTAGCTGGGACTCCAAGTGTGCCCCACTGTGCCTGACTAATTTTTGTATTTTTAGTGGAGATGGGGTTTCACCATTTTGGCTAGGCTGGTCTTGAACTCCTGACCTCAAGTGATCCACCCGCCTCAGCCTCCCAAAGTGCTGGGATTACAGGTGTGAGCCACTGCACTATTTTTTTTTCTCACTCTGTCACCCAGGCTAGAGTACAGTGGCGTGATCACAGCTCACTGCGACATCAACCTCTCAGGCTCAGGTAATCCTCCCACCTCAGCCTCCTGAGTAGCTGGGACCACAGATGCGTGCCACTACACCTGGCTAATTTTTTTATTTTTTGTAGAGACAGGGTCTCATTATATTGCCTAGGCTGGTCTCAAATTGCTGGCCTTAAGCAATCCTCCTGCCTTGGCCTCCCAAAGTGCTGGGATTCCAGGCCTGAGCCACCTCAACCAGCCTCACCAAATGTTTTTCTTGTTTTGAAAAGAGTTGTTTTTCATAAAAACACATTATTTATACCAACATGTAATGAGTTTATTACTATTTTTAAATGCATTAATAAATATTTTTAAATTCTAACAGCATGACAATAGATTAGTGCTCATACACAGCAAGCTTCTGGGTCCTTCAACATTCTAAGAGAGCAAAAAAGGTTCCTTAAGCTAAAAGTCTGACAACCACTGCGCTACCTCATCTGCTTTACCTGAAAGCGAACAGAAAGATAAACTGGCGTGCCACCTAGGAGGCGACCTGGAGGCCGGAGAAGCGAGCGGTGCCTTCCTCTGCACAGTGCAGTGGGCAGCCGCCTGGTGTGGATCCCAGCTGGGCCACAAGACCTTCGGCAAGTTCAGCCACTGGAGCTGAATGACCCTCGAGGGAGGGAAAGTCCAGAACCAGGATGAGGGGCCGTAGCAACGCCATCCAGTCAGTATCTTCCCCTGCCAACGTCCCCTGGTCCATGCTTGGTGCCACTGAAGGACCTTGAAATGCAGATAGGAGCAAGACGTGGTGCCTTTCCTGGGGACCTGTCCATGTGGTGAGGAGGGGTCAGACAGGAGCCAGCTGGCCCAGGGGCAAACGCCTCTGGTTTGCAGGCCCCTGCACGGGAAGGGGGGAGCAGAGCAGATTCTTCAAATTCCAGGGACATTTGTGGGGGGCGGCAGGAAAAACATGGACAGGAACGGCTGAGCCCTATGCTCTCAGGGGTACAAATGAGGGCGTGGAAGCATCCCCCTCCCCTCCCCAAGAAGCCTGCCTTCTCCCCAGGGAAGGAATCCAGGGCAGGATTTTCAGGAAAGACAGGCTCAGAGGCTCATTTCCCACTGCCCAGGAGCCCAGAAGTCTGTGTCAGCTCCAGGCCTGGAAACCCAGGATGCCCTGCACCCCATTCCCTGGCCCTAAGCCTCCCAGGACCCACCCCAGTGGACCAGGGAGCAGGCTGCCAGCTGTCCAGACTCTCGGCCATTCCCCCTCCCACCTCGACTCTAGGTGCTGACTCTGGATTCTCCTCGAGAAGCGGAGGGGCCTGATGAGCCAGAGTGAGGAGGACGTGGGGCAGGACACCCCCAAGTCTGCAGGGAGGTAGCAAAGCCTGGCAGTATCCAGAGCACACTGCGGGTATCACCTGTCACTGCCTTCACATTGGTATCATTACTCTCCCCAGGTAAGAATCACCTGCAGGACCCCGAGTGCAGGTGTAATCTTGTGAACCAAGATCTTTTCCCTTACAGAGGTCCCTTTCAAACTGAGGTGCAAGGACCCTTTCCAAGTGGACCCAGCTCAGTCTAAAGGGTAGCCAAGTCTTTCCTGAAATTGCTCAGTGGAGAGAGGCCTTGGGTCCCCCTGCCTACCTCCCCTCCCCAACACCCCAGGAGCTCTTTTACATAAGAAAGGCACTGCTATCCCCCAGAAGCTGGTGAGGTGGCGGTGCAGCCCCAGAAGAGCCCTCCTGATACCAAACAAAAGGGCTAATGCAACTAGGGCTTCAATTAAAACACCAAAAACACCCACTGCCTTCTCAGAGATGCAGCTCCAGTAACAGCTCCCCTTTTCCATTTCTAAAAATCTGTAATATATTTATAGTTTTTGACCAACTGTGCCCCAGCAATGACTGTACAGCTTTTTTCAATTCAGAAGTAATTTTTTTAAATACTTAGCAACTTCAGGTCACGGGAAATTTTATGAAAGTCAATTTATGTATATTTTTCATGCAGGGAAGTATGCTAAGTTGATTAATAAAAGACCCATGAGCATAAAAGTCTATTACATTAGGATAAAATTCTTTGGGGGAAGTGGCTGTATAAATTCAAGAAGAGAAAAGAACGATGAAAATGTCCTAAAGCTCACTTACGTATCTGTCAAGGAAAAGTGGATGTGAGTCACGATGGGTTTATATTACAGTGAGTAAAGAGTTAGGCAACAGTTCCTTTTAAAATATTGATATTTGCCCTCACAGAGGTACCGTAGCCTTTACAAATATTTAAACCTATGAAGAAAAATTTTAGATATTGACTTTAAAATGTGTAAGAAGCCTGGTAAATGATGAATGGCATAATCTGAACGTTTGCTGGCAATTCTTTCAGCTTTGCTGGATATTTGAATTTTTCATAAGAAATTGTTGCAAAGAACAAGCAACAATTGAGAGAACAAGCTGTTTTTTTAAAACACTTTTAGGGAGGGACAAAAAAAAATGCAAGAAGCGGGCCCCAGCCCAGCAGGGCCAAGGCAGGGTTTATGACCTCAAATGCACACCTCCTGGTGGGGGTCTCTGGCGAGGCCTTTCTAAGTCCAGCAACTCAGGGCTGCTCCAGCTGATCTTCCTCTTCCTCTGGGGGGCTCCCGTGCTGCCTTTCTGCCGCATCAGAATTTCTAGGACGGGGAGCTACGAGCCCTTCCACACTCCACCATTTCGAATCTGCAGCCTCAGATTGGGAGTTTGTGGCCTAATTCCATTCACACACCCCTCACTGAGCTAACCCCAGAGTAGCTACCACACCCAGCAAGGACAATTTTCAAACACCGTCCCCAGTCACGCTCTGGTGCAGTGCCGGGTTCAGCAATGACATCTGGCAGCCAATCGGGGAGCCCAGCATGTCCCTGCTGCTGCCCGCTAACTCCTGGCAGCCCCACAGGCTTTTAAGAGCTTAATCTCCCAGGGAGCGAGCTGCATTTCAACCAGTCCCTCCCTGAAGGTCCATCCCCAGGGTACGTGCATCTAGAGAGACCCAGTCTATGGTCCCTAAACCCAAGGCAGGCTCTGGGTACTGGGCATGGGCCCATCTTCCCATACCCTGCAAAGAACGGAAACCCTCGAATGCAGGAAAGGCTTGCATCAGAAGCACCTGTACCCCGAAGCCCAGCGTCCGTACTGGAGCCACGGCCAATGAGACAGCCGTCCATCAGCAGCATCAAACCAGTCCTTGAATCTGCTTTCCACAATGCAAAACGTGGAGCACATCAAGAAGTCTAATGAGAAACTGGTTTTCACCTGCTGACCGCAGCGCTATTTCACAGCACGGGAACGAGAAGACTAATTTTCTAACCGCTGCCTAGCAGCTTTCTCCAGCTGGGTAGTGTGCATTTAACCACGGGGCGGTGCGGGGTCAAGGGCTCCCCTACCCGCTAGCTGTGTGGGCTAAGGCAAGCGGCTTCACTCCTCTGAGCTTCAAGCTCCTGATCTGTGAAATGGGAATTGTAATGAATCGGAGCTGCCTCCTTGGACTTCTGTGAGATTTACTGAGGGAATAAATAGCAAGAGTATGGCACTAATGCCAACCAAAAGGAAAATGTTCGGTGAGAGTCTCACTATGCACACTGCAGCTGCTGACATTATTGTGACTAGCGTGTGGCTCTGTCCCCACCCCGGGAACAAGGACTGGATCGTTCTGCCAAGGGCCCATGTTCAGTCCCAGGAGGACACAAACAACCCGGGCCTCTTCCAGGGGTTTGTATAGCCCCACCCCACGCTGGGTTGGGGACCCCTTCTATGCCCTACAGCACTCAATGGTCAGCTCCATCACAAGCCCTGTCACAACACGGACTAACTGGACTGTCCAGTCACGCCTCTTCCTCCCCATTATCCTAGAAGCTCCCTGAGGCAGCCCTTGCGGCCAGTCCAGGCTTGGATGAGGCAGCAGGCCCTCAGATGATTATTCATGCGGAAACAAACAAATACACCCTATTTATCCTCTGACCATCAGAGAATGACAGGCCTCTCATTTTGGGTGGGAGGTTAGGTGCAGTGGCCAAGTCACAAAGGTCACTCAGCCCTGGGGGGCTGCAGGCTCCAGGCCCTGCACTAATATGCTCACCGCCTCTCAATAAGTGGTTCATTCTCCCGGTGCCCAGGCCAGTGGCGAGGGGTGGGGGACTCCAGAGATGGAGAAGACCCGCCTTCGTCTGGAGCTATCCTCCCTTCTCCTTCCCTTTCTTCCAGATTCCCCAGTCTATAGACACGGAGAGGGTCAAGAATTTTGCTGGAGGTCATGTGAAGGCAAGAAGATCTAAAGAGTCCCTCCCTGGGGCTCACAGTCCTAGTTACAGGACAACTGGAAGCTCCTGAAGAGGCTGTGTGAATCCATTTCCAGTTTTTCTCAGCCACACCCTCCCTGCTGCCCTAAGACTCCAGGTACAACAGCCCCAGGTGAAAGCTCCAGCTTGAGTTTACAAAGCAGGAGGCTGGAATTGCAGGCAGGTGAGACCTCAGGTGTCCAGGCCCAGAACTCCTTTAGAGTAGGAGGCACGACCTCAGGCCCCGCAGCAACTCCCAAGCTGAGCCCCACTTTAGAAAAGTCCTCATCCCTCATCAGGACTGACCCTCTCTCATCAGGACAGAACTCTCTCATCTGCAACTCTGTTACGTATTTGGAAATAAGGCAAGTATGCTAAAGCACTGCCTTCCCATAAAAAGCCATTTTTAGGAGTGTGTTCCTGTATACTGATCAATTTCCAGTCCGTTTTTCTCTCCCATCTTTTTCCTCTTCACTAATGATATACAAAATGCAATGCAGTCTCAGAATCCCTTTACCTTCCTCTGGGCAGCGCTCACATCTGATATCACCTGGTAGACCCTGGCCTAGACCAAGACCCCTAGAAGCCAGCATGGGCCCAGCATGGGCCCTAAGCACCCAAATGAAGAAATGAATGAATGAAAAATCTCCTTGAAACTCACCCAAATAGGAATAGGGCTTTCTATAGCAGACTGTACTTGGAGACAGTACGCAGAAAAGATCCCCCACACAGACCACAACCCTCCCGTGGGGTGGGGGGTAATCTAATTTGTTAAAAGCAGCCAAGTGCTGTCAACCGAGGCCTCTGGGATCATCTTTATGGGCGAAATCACCTACTCTTAAAGAGCTACCTTTGATACCTGAATTCCAACCTCCTTCCAAAGGCACCCAAAGAAGCACCAAGCTTTCCACCCAATTTTCCTTCCAGGAAAACCAGGAATTCCTGGGTGTGATAATGGAATCAGAGGCCTTAGACAGTGCTTCCCAGGAGCTGGATCATGTAGGCACTCACTGGGACACCCAGATTCCTATCAGGACAAGGGTCTTCCTCAAACCCCCTTAGAGGACAGCGATATCCGGCATAGAAACCCACAGCTCCCACCTACCAATCCCCCTCTTAGAGCGGCCACAACGGCTTTCCCCCAGAATTAACACTGAACCCAGACGGGGGCCAAGCTCACTCCACTCTCGCAGGCTCAACCCTGTTAGGACCCTCAACCTTGTTTCCAACCCACAAGTAGTTGGAAAACTCCAAAAGCAATCGGCCCAGAGGCTGTTCTGGACCTGCTGAAACCGCTGGGGCGCCGGGCTCGGTGCCTAGTGCGTAGTAGGGCGTCACTAATTATGGGATGCGGACCGCAGGGCACCCGGCTGAAGGCTGAATCTGTTAGGTCCTTTTCCAGGGGCGCAGAACTTCCCCGTAGCTGGGTCTGCAAAACCGAGGTTCACATCCCAGGTAGAGATCAAATCGCCCTGCCACACCGGGGGACTTCCGAAATTACCTCTCTGGATCTGGCAGCTTAATTAGCTGATTGGCCTCATTAACGTTCGAACTTGAGTTTCAAACGAAAAAAGAGGTCACGCAACTATCCAATTTACTACCCTGAATTTCCATCCGAAAACCACTTTATTTTCGGATGGCCTCTGAGGACGCCCAGGCCTTTGCCCGCAGCTGCCAGCCCCCGAGGGCCCTACGTACTTTAGCTTGACCCCCCCCACGCCCCCCACCTGCCTGGCCCGAGAGCCTTCTCAGTTCCAGGCGCCCCGAGCCCCTTTAAAAGCTCAGTTGCGAAAACCCACGGTCACCCGCACCATCCTTCCTCCCTCTGGGTGCTCCAGCCCCACGGAAAGGCAAGCCTCGCCCACGCGCTCACCCACCTCAAGCAGGGTGTCCGCAAGCAGACCCGCCTGGAGGGCGCCGCGCTGCACCCCCACCCCAAGCCCCAGAACCCGGGCGGGGAGGTCCACCCCAGCCCCCGCATCCCCCCGAACCCGGGCGGCGAGGCCCGCTGCGGTGGTCGCACCTGCTGGCTCAGTCCGGCTGCCCCAGCCCAGGTGGCGAGTGCGCTGTCGGCGTCTCCGGGAGCGCTCCCCACGCCTGGCGCCCCGGGCCGGGGCCACCCGGTGCAGGCGCCTGGGCCGCGGGCTGCGCGGGCGGAGCTGCCCGGCCGCCGGGGAGGAGGGATGCCCGGGCGAAAGTTGCCAGGGAAACTTGATCAACTCGAGCGCGCCGGTGCCAGCTTCCTGCATAATTCACGGACGGTGGCGGCCGGGCTGCGCCCGCCGGGTCTCCCTATCCCAGTTGGTGAGCACGGCGGGCCGGGGTCGGGCACCCGGCTGTGGCTCAGCGCGACCCCGGGACCTGGGCGCCCGACCCGCCACCCCCGGGCCCGCACCAGGCGCGCCGGCCCCGGCCTCTCCGCGACAGCTGCTGCTGCCGCCGCGCGCGCCTGAATGGGAGCTCTGAGTGCAGGGCCAGGGTGACCGCAGCGGGGTCTCGGGGGACCTGGCGGCCACGGTTCGGGTCTCCGCCCCCGCGCGCCACCTGGCGGCCCCGAGCCAGCTCCTCCGCTGGGCTCCCTGGCCCGGGTGCTAGGGCTGGCGGTCGGCGACCTGGGGCAAGGAGACCACGGGAGCGCGGCGGAGGTCGCGCCGCACGCGCTGTTCCAGAGGAAGGGGCAGGACGCGCCAGAGACTACGGGGTCCGTGCACGCAGGGACAAAGCGGGGGCTCCTTCCTGCGCTCTGAGCCCACGCCGCTTCCAAAGCTTTCGACACCGGCCCCTGCCCGGGAAGAAAGGCACGCGGGGGGAGGAGCTCTCTACGGAAAATCGACCCCCACCTGGACACGCGGCTCCCTCCCCTCAGCGCCCACCTCTCCAGCCTCTCTGGGTCTAGGACTGCGCTTACCCGGTAGCGGGTGCTCCGGGAATCGAGACGCACCCAAAATGCCGTCAGTGAGCAAGGTGGGGTGCCCAAGGGCCACCTTCCGTCCTCCCCGGCCCGCGCCCTGCGTCCCTAGCCGCCGCCTCACCTGGCTCGGCGAGTCGGGGGCGGGTCCGAGCCCCCCGGGAGCGCCGGCGTCCGCGCACACCTGGCTCGGCCGCTGGAAGCCGAGCGGCGCCGCGCCCAGCCCCGCCGGAGCGCGGGAGCCGCCACCGCCGCTCAGGTGCAGGGGGTGGGGAAGGACCCGGCCCCGCCCGGCACGGGCGCTGGCTCCGGCGAGGGTGGGGGAGGGGCCCTCTCGCCGCCAAAAGGACGCGTACGGCCCAGGACCCGCGGGCCACCCGCCCTGGATCCCCGCCCCCGCCCCGGCCCCGCTCCCGCCCGCGGCTGCGGCTCGGGCGCGCGCGTGGGGTCTGTTGTGGCAACCCCGGGAGACCGCGGGGCGCCCTGGCCGCCTCCGCCCCGCCCCGCCCCGGGCTGCATGGCTCACGCACCTCCCCCTCCCCGGCCAAAGCCGGCGGACGAGAAAGTCCCTGAATTTTGTAAAGTCCGGTTGGGTCTGCACGATTATCCCGAACGCAGCTGGCTCCCGCTACAGAGTATTTATAATAATAGGATTCGGAAATAGAGGCCGCCTGCACATCAAAACGTTTGCAGAGCAAATGAAAACTTTGTACCCAGGTAATAACGCCAGCGTCTGCTGCCCAGGCCACCAGGTCTGGGGCGCCTTCCGCCCAGGGGTGCACAACGGTGTCTCCGCCAGCTGCCCTCCAAGCCAAAAACAGCCAGGGGGTGGGGTGGGGGGAGCAAAAGCCAACGGCTCGGGTGAATCCCACAGGCCAAAGGCACCCTCCGGAGACTCCCAGGAATCCTGTTATTATCCAGGACTCCGGATTGCTAGGTTTGCGGAAGCCCGAAGGGGCGGATCCTGAGCTTGGAGCTGTGGCCGATGTGTGAGCTAGATTTTCTCAAGGCCTTGATCATTCACTAGGAATCTCCCCCAGTACAAGCTGCGTGTTTCTGAGTAAGCTCTTGAGGTCTCTCTGTTCTGGGTTTTCCAGGATTCTGGAAGGGGTGGGTAAGGATCAGAGTCCAGGCTGTGAAGTAGAACAACTGTCTCCAGAACCCTGGAGCCTGGCATTATGCAAACCCAAAACTGTGCCCCCCACATAGAGAGAGAGACAGAGAGTGTGTGTGTGTGTGTGTGTAAGTCAGTCTATCTTACAGGACATGCCTGAGAGGTTTGCATGGGCTGGTGACTTCAACATACCAAAGGCAAAGTTAAATATTTGCTCTAGATACTTTTTTTTTCCTGCTTGCATAATTGTCCCACATTTCAAAGAAATCTTTAAAAGCACTTAGGTTAAAAAAAAAAAAAAAAAAAAAAAGTTGTGTTTTGGGCCTGCCTGAATATTTCAGGACACACATGGAGTAAATATTGTAATTCCTTGAGGGCAGCTGCCTTATGCAAACGTCTTTCTCGTGGCTGCTTCCTTAAGCATACACTTGATAAAATATTTGTCGAATGAATAAAGGAGGCAATCAAATAATAATAATCCCCAAAACAGGAAGAAGGACATCCTCACAGGATCCTGCAGGCATCCTTTCTTTGGCATGGAAGCTGGGGCGCCCGGGAGGGGTGTCAGCAGGGCAATCGGATGTTCTTTGGGTTGGCGAGTGGCAGATGCAAGACCTGGGTTGCAGGGAGTGGGGGTGGGGGCTCTACCTTTCTGTAACAGTCCGTCAGTACCCTCCCCACCAAAGAAGGCAAGTCATCTGAATAAAGTGTATTTACCCTTCAAACCCAGCTCAAAGACCTATCCTCAAGATATTTCCCTCCTCTCACCAGATCCCCACCCCCGGAATGCCCCTTCCTAGGTTTCTAGAACCACCACTGCAGATAGCAAAGGAGGCAGCTGGTCACAGTTCAATCGTGAACACTTTCCTGCTATCTCCATGCAAGGTTTAAGGCCAGTGCCATTCTGCTACCTCCAAGAAATACTCCCCTAGGGACTCAGGCCTCTGCCAGCCTCACCTAAGTGGACACCCCTTGGGCCATCCCCCTCCAGTCCTTCTGATCTGTTAGCCAACAAGAGCGCTGTGTGAGAGCCCCGGCATTCGGCATTTTAAGGACAGCATCCTGCTTACGCCCCAGTTTCTTTGTGTCTGTTTAGAGATATCCAGTTCAGCCTTGTACTCTGATGAAGCAACATCCTTCAAGTCTGTAAAAATCTCTTATGATCCCAAAACAAAGAAAATCAAGGTTGCAGGTGATGGATATACTCATCTCCCTGATTTGATCATTACACATTGTATACGTGTATCAACATCTCACACTGGACCCCATACATACATACAGTTATGTGTCAACTAAAAGTATTGACAGCCAAAAAAAAAAGCCTCTTATGAAAAGGTTCAGGGTCAGATAATACTGCCACAGTGCCTTTATTCACACCTTAACGCCCTGGGCAGGCATCTCAGGTTGAGAGGAACACCTACCCCCCACTGCTCATTTGACGTAGGACCTCTTTTGGCATTCTAAGTTCTGGTGGGCCCATAGCCACACACACCACCAAATGCCTTGTTTTAGGTTCAGTTTAGGAAAAGGAGACATGACCCTCCGGTTTTGTTTCTGGAAGCTGCTTTCCAGGATTCACCAGGTTTTGCAGAAAGGGGTAAGGTTTTCCATCTAATCATCTTCTCTTTTTTCTTGTCCGACCTGAACCATGAAACCGTCAGCCACCTCTGTGGAGTGCACGCTGTGTGGTCCTGAGCACGCCAGAACTTTCTGGGAAGAGTAACTGTTTTATAGAGAACTAGAAACTGGGACACCGTACCGTCAGGGATGTGAGATACAGCCACCTTTTCGGTCCTGGGGAAAACATTATAAATATTTTGTGGCTTAGATTAACCCAGATGCTCACCGCCTTCAGCAGCAGTCCCTCCCTTCCCCCCCAGAGAAGCTCCTGGGTTTGAGGCTTATGTATTAAGAGTTGGAGGCCTGCACATCTTCAGAGAACGGTTCCTAGACAGCCCAAGTGGCAGTGGCCTAACCCAAGGCAACCCTGTTGTTTAACAGGCAGGAAGCTGAGGTGCATGGAGGGGAGGAGACTCACTCAAGGGCACGAGGTCAGGGCCACACAGGCAGGTGTGCGCAGGTGAACCCATGAAGCCAGATAAAGGCAAGCACACACAGGTGAAGTCAAGTAAAGGCAGGTGTGCCCAAGTAAAGGTAGGTGCTCTGGCCAGCAAGTCTGCTGCATCCCCTTGTCCCTGCCAGATTCTCCCATGCTTTTGCAATTTTTTTTCCTGCTTGTTTTCTAATACAGCAAGAGGTCCACTTCCCTCCTGTTCCCTCCCATGTCAAGTACTGGAAAATTCACTCGTTTCTCCATAATTTCATGACAACTTCTAATTCAATCACATAAACCTGATGCTGTAAGGATTCCCAGGTTTTACAAGCCCTCTCACTCCTGTGCAGAAGTGCCTCTCACGTCTCACCTCTGTAGCTTACTGTGGACTTTTATTCCTCTCCATTAATTTTCCATGAGCTTACGTGGATGGATTTGCGGAGAAAAGCCTCCTGGGACTTTGAATGTAAGCGTCTTGGCTGCTACCTGGGAGATTGGAGGGAGAGTTTCTGTCTCCTGGAATCTGAGCTGATGAGAGGGAATGATCTGAAGCTTTTCCTGCTGCACTGGAGCGGGAGGATGTGGGAAGCAGCAGGCAGGAGGGAAAGCTGCAGGACAGGGTCTGCCGGGCTTCCCAGCCAGGCCATGGTCTCTTCCCTTGAGGCCCACGTCCAGAACAAGGGTATCGTCTACCTTCTCCCAGGTCTCCCGTGGGGGTGCAGGGCATCCTGTAGAATGGAGGAGTTAATTCCCCGAGGGGCCACTTCTAGTCCTTGTGGAAGCAGAGCTGGGAGACTGGGAGAGGGAGCTGCTCTCCACCCCGCAGGTGAACTGTCCTGCTGGGGCACATTGTCTGGCTTCTAGGAAGGGCCTTTGTAGCCTCCGTTGTTTACAGCAGGGGCCAGGACAAAACACCTTTATTTGGAGATGGCCTCCTTCTGCATCTCCCTTCCGCTGCTCCCTGGAGTCAGCTCTCAAATAGAGGAGCCTGCATCCAAGTCCTTGTTTCAGGGAAAGCATTGAGGGGAAACCCAAAATAATACAGTGTCCCCTAACCCTCTATTACAGGGGATACTTCCAAGACCCCCAGTGGATGCTCAAAACTGCAGGTAGTACTGACCCGGTATATACTATTTTTCTATCTCTTGATCCGGACGGGCGGGTAGTGTATGCTGCATGGAGACACTGGACAAAGGGATGGTTCACATCCAGGGAGGGATGGGGCCAGATGCCCTGAGGTTTCATCACACTGCTCAGAATAGCACACAGTTTAAAACTTACTGTTTATTGATGGGATTTTTCATTTAATATTTCCATACCTTCGTTGACCTGGGGTAACTGAGGCCACAGAGAGTAAAACTGTGGATGGGGGGCACTATTATATTAAAAACTGTCTTGTGAGGCCAGGCACGGTGGCTCATGCCTGTAATCCCAGCACTTTGGGAGGCTGAGGCAGGCAGATCACCTGTGGTCAGGAGTTTGAGACCAGCCTGGCCAACATGGCGAAACCCCGTCTCTACTAAAAATACAAAAAATTAGCCAGGCGTGGTGGCGGGCGCCTGTAATCCCAGCTACTCCGGAGGCTGAGGCACGAGAATCACTTGAACCGGGGTGGAATGGAGGTTGCAATGAGCCGAGATCACACCACTGCACTCCAGCCTGGGCGACACAGCAAGACTCTGTCTCAAAACAGATAAACAAAACAAAAAAACCTGTCTTGTGTCATGGGTCAGATCCGCCTGAAGTCACCAGCAGGCCATGTGAGTTGAGGCTTGCGTGAAGGAACCTTAAGGAGGGAGCGGGTTCAGCTGATCCAAATCACTATCAGCAACTTGATGCTATTATTGGGAAATGAAACATATTGGCTGGGCGTGGTGGCTCATGCCTATAATCCCAGCACTTTGGGAGGCCAAGGCGGGTGGATCACTTGAGGTCAGGAGTTCTAAACCAGCCTGGCCAACACAGCGAAATGCTGTCTGTATTAAAAATACAAAAATTACCCGGGCATGGTGGTGCATGCCTGTAATCCCAGCTACTCGGGAGGCTAAAGCATGAGAATCAATTGAACCTGGGGAGGTGGAGGTTGCAGTGAGCCGAGATCATGCCACTGCACTCTAGCCCAGAGGGGAAACTGAAAGAGAGAAGAAAGAGGAAGGAAGAGAAGAAGAGAAGAGAAAGAAAGAGAAGAGGAAAGGAAGGAGACGGAGGGGGGAAGGGAGGGAGGGGGAAGGGAGGGAAGAGGGAGGAAGGGAGGAAGGAAGGAAGGAAGGAAGGAAGGAAGGAAGGAAGGAAGGAAGGAAGGAAGGAAGGAAGGAAGGGAGGAAGAAAGGAAGGAAGGAAGGAATCAGAGGATCCCATTACAACCAACTCACAACCCTTGGGGTTTTTTGGCCAAGCAAGGAAAGAAGCAAAACTTTTAAAATGATCAACAGACAGAATACATCAAGGCTTTACAAAAACAGCACACCGTGACTAAGCAAGGTTTAGCCAAGTAATGCTGGAATATTTCAGTATTAGCAAACCTATTAGGAAATATGTTTGATCAATAACATTTCTTGGTTAAAAAAAGAAATCGTGTGAGAATATTTTAGTATTATTCAATTTTGTATATCAAACCGGCACTATGTCCAATATGAAATGCTGAATTGCCCTCATTCAATTCAGGAACCAGAACTGTGATGCTGCTAATATTACCAGAACTTAACATTTCTCTAAAATGATAGCCAATGCAATTGAATAAGAAAATTAAACAAGAGACATTACTAGCACTTAGCATATCTCTAAATGCTCCCAATGCAATCGAATAAGAAGAATAAGCATGGGAACAGAGGAGGCAAATTTACCATTTGGGGAGGTGCTATGATTTTCTTGATTAAAAATCTAAGCAAATACACTGAAACTGAAAGTTCATGGAGGAGTTTAGTAAGCAGACTATTCAAAAGCACTAGCTTTTCTTCACAGGAACAACACGTCAGAAATACAAAAAATAAAAATAAAACCATAACTCCTGGTATCAACAAGACAAAAAGAAAAATATGCCAAGACAAATATAATGAGAATATTTCTAGGCCTATAAGAAAAAACAAACTAAAAACCTTCTAGAGGAAAAGAAAAAAAAAAGTAGAATGAGCAAAAAACAAGCATAAGATTGTGGTTAAGAAGCGGGACTGTTAAGCCAAACTGCCTGATTTCAAATCCCAGCTCTACCACCCATGAATTTGTTGGATGTAGGCAAGTTCCCTATCCTCTCTTTTTCTCCATTTTCTTTTTCTTTTTTTCTTTTTTTTTAAGACAGAGTCTCACTCTGTCACCCAGGTTGGAGTGCAGTGGCACGATCTTGGCTCACTGCAAACTCTGCCTCCCAGGTTCAAGCAATTCTTCTGCCTCAGCCTCCCAAGTAGCTGGGATTACAGGCGTGTGCCACCACACCCAGCTAATTTTGTATTTTTAGTAGAGACAGGGTTTCTCCATGTTGGCCAGGCTGGTCTCGAACTCCTGACCTCATGATCTGCCCACCTTGGCTTCCTAAAGTGCTGGGATTACAGGCGTGAGCCACCATGCCTGGCCTTTTTCTCCATTTTCATACCTAAAATGAAAGTTGAAGCAGCACCGTTTTGCTGAGAAAGTTAAATGGACAAACCTATGTAATCTACTCAGAACCACACCTTGCAAGAAGTACTTTTTTTTTTTTTTTTTTTTTTTTTTTTGAGACAGTCTGGCTGTATCACCCTAGATACAGCGCTAGAACACTGCACCCTAGGCTAGAGTGCAGTGGCGTAATCTCAGCTCACTGCAGCCTCCGCCTCCCAGGTTCAAGTGATTCTCCTGCCTCAGCCTGCCAAGTAGCTGGAATTATGGGCACCCACCACCACATCCAGCTAATTTTTGTGTTTTTGGGAGAGACAGAGTTTCACCATGCTGGCCAGGCTGGCCTCCAACTCCTGACCTCAAGTGATCCGCCCACCTCAGCCTCCCAAAGTGCTGGGATTACAGGCATGAGCCACCACTGGCCAAGAAGTAATTCTTACTAATGTAAGTGCTGCTGACCTGGCTGTTCTTGAAGAGGGAGACACTACTGCAAGGCTGCAACTCTTCCTCAACAGATCATAAAATCCAACATAATCCTAAACACAATCATGGCAGGATTTTTTTTTTAACTTGACATGCAGTTTATCTGGTAAAATATTTATGTCTAGAATATATAAAAGAATACATTAGCAAGATAAAAACAAGTCCATATATAAAGTGGGTGAAAGATTTGAACAAGGACCTCAAAAAAGAGGCTATCAAGATGGCTTGTGAGGGTATGAAAAGGTCCCCAGTTTTATTTGTCATCAGAGAAACATGCAAAATAAACTGACAGCGAAACACCTCTGTCACCTGATTGGCTAAAATGACAATGAGAGACTATGCCATGGGGCCATGGACACGTGTGTGTACTACGGTTGGGAGTGTGAATTGGCACAGCTGCCTGAAAACGCTTTGGCCCTGTCTACTATGACCCAGCAGGTCTGCTCAGAGGGAGACACTCCAGAGGAATGAGTGTATATGTGCATCAAAAGATGCATAGCAGGCCAGGCACAGTGGCTCACGCCTGTAATCCCAGCAGTTTGGGAGGCTGGGGCACGCGGATCACCTGAGGTTGGGAGTTTAAGACCAGCTTGACCAACATGGAGAAACCCTGTCTCTACTAAAAATACAAAATTAGCCAGGCATGTTGACACATGCCTGTAATCCCAGCTACTTAGGAGGATGAAGCAGGAGAATCACTTGAACCCGGGAGGCAGAGGTTGTGGTGAGCCGAGATTGCGTCACTGCACTCCAGCCTAGGCAATAAGAGCGAAACTCCATCTCAAAAAAAAGAAGAAAAAAAAGGATGCATAGCAGCCAGGCATGGTGGTCACGCCTGTAATCCCAGCACTTTTCGAGACTAAGATGGGAGGGTCATTTGAGGTCAGGAATTTGAGACCAGCCTGGGCAACATAGCAAAACCCCGCCTCTTAAAAATATACAAAAATTAGCCAGGTATGGTGGCATGTGCTTGTAGTCCCTGCTACTCAGAGGGGCCTGAGACAGGAGGATCACTTCAACCTGGGTGGTTAGAGACTGTGGTGAACCACAATCGTGCCACTGCACTCCAGCCTGGGATACAGCAAAACCCTGTCTCAAAAAAAAAAAAAAGATAAAGAGGCAAAGCATTCATTATGTGGCAAAAACAGAAACCATCTGTTAGGGACTGATTATTGGTGTCTCCCCAAAATTTGTATGTTGAAATCCTACCCCCTAATTTGGTGGCATTAGGAGGTGGGGTCTTTGTTAGGTTATTAGGATTCATTGAGGTCTTAAGAGTGGAGCCCCCGAGAATGGGATTCCTGCCCTTATAAGAGTCATGAGAGAGCTTCACTTCTGCTCTCTGCCATATGTAGGGGACACAGAGAGAAGACGACGTCTGTGAAACAGGAAGTGGGCCCTCACCAGACACAGAATCCACCAGCACCTTGAGCTTGGACTTCTCAGCCTCTAGAACTATAAAAAGAAAACTTCTGTTGTTAAAGCCACCCAGTCTATGGTATTTAGTCCATCATATCCTGGACGGACTAAAACATCACCCAAAGCTCCATCAGCAGTGAAATGAAATGATACATGAATGAAATACTGATCAGCAATAAAGATGAAGGAACTGTTGCTACATGCAAAAGCGGGAATTAATCTCACTGCTACCATTTTAAGTGGAAGAAGCTTTACATGTTGTACAGGAAGGTCCTGTAAAATCACATTTATAGAAGATTGAGTCATAGGCAAGCGTAATCTATAATGTCGGCAGCTGGGACTTGGGGAGAACATGAGGAAAAGCTCTCAGTGCTGAGTGCTCTGTTTCCTAATTGGTCTGCTCATATGGGTGTGCTCACTTTGTGAAAATCCATCAAGTCATGCACTTATGATTTATGCATTTTTTATAGATATGCTAGACTTCGATAAAAGTTGACTTTAGAATAGCAAGGAAAACCTTCAAAGAGACCAGCAAAGGAGACCTGCCCTACTCAAGCTTACATATACCAAGAAGCTATGATAATGACCAAGTGTGTAACAGGCACAGAAATAGAGTGATAGAGCAACCGACCCATCAGAAATAAAACCAGGTTACTCACTACCTGCATTCTGTGCTCCAACCACAATGATCTCCTTTCAAGTTTTCATGACGCCAGGCTCTCTCTTTCCTCTGTTTTCCCATTCCCACCATACCTCCTTGACTGTCTATCCATCACTCAACTTTTACAGCAAAGCTGAAATACTGTGTGCCAGGGCCATGTGCTTCAGAGCATCTTGTCAACCGGTACATCTTAACTCTCTCAGGCCAGGTGTGGTGGCTCACACCTGTAATCCCAGCACTTTGGGAGGCAAAGGCTGGAGGATTGCTCCAGCCTAGAAAGCTGGGCAACATGGAGAGACCCCCTCTCTACAAGTGATAATAGTAATAATAATAATAAAAATAATAATACAACCACAATTAGCCAGACATGGTGGCACACACCTGTAGACCCAGCTACTGGGAGGCTGAGATGACAGAATCACCTGAGCCCAGAAGTAGAGGTTGCAGTGAGTCATGGTTGTGCCACTGAAGTCCAGCTTGGGCAACGGGAGTGAGACCCTGTCTCAAAACAATGACAACAGCAAAACCCATTAACTCGCTCCTGCTCACCTGGATTTGTAGCACTTATATGGAACCTGGCTCTTGGTACGTGCTCAGTATGCTTTTAGCAAAGGAAGGCAGGGTGGGAAGGAGGGAGGGAACCTGGGAGGAAATTTAGCGATCATAAATATGCTTTTAAAAACGTATAGAAAAAAAGACTATTCAATATATGGTGTTGAAGTATAAGCCTAGCAATTTTTGAAAAACATAGTTAAATCTCTAGCCAACTTCTCATAGCAAAGTAAATTTCAGATGAATTGAAGATTTAGCCAGCCAGATATGGTGGCTTCTTCCTGTAGTCTCAGCTAATTGGGAGGCTGAGACCTGAGGACGGCTTGAGACCAGAAATTTGAGACCAGTCTGGTCAACATAGTAAGACGCCGTCTCTAAAACACAAAATTAAAAACAAAATTAACCAGGCACGGTGGCAGGTGCCTGTGCGTCCCAGCTACTCAGCAGGTCGAGGCGGGAGGATCACTTGAGCCCAGGAGTTCGAGGCTGCAGTGAGCTGTGATGGTGACACTGCACTCCAGCCTGGGCCACAGAGTGAGACTTTATTTCTGGTGGGGGGGAAAAAAGGTTTGACAGTTCCTTAGAAAATTAAGCATATCCTTAATATATTCAACCTAGATATTTACCCAAAAGAAATGAAAAGCCTATGTCCACACTCAAACTTGTCTGAATGTTTATAGCAGATTTATTCGTAATTGCTAAAATGTAGAAGTAACCCAAATGAATGTCCTTCAGTGAACACTGCTCAGCAATAAAAAGGATCATCTCCGGACACATGCGATGAGTGGCTGAATTTCAAATACTTCGTGCTATGAGAAAGAAGGCAGCATCAGGAAGAAGATTACTTACTGAGTGATCTCACTTAAATATTCTGGAAAACGCGAAGCCCTCGGCACGGAGAAGGGATCCGTGGTTGCGAGAGTTTGGGTTGGAGAGAAGCTGCAGAGAAGCAGCAGGAGGGAATTTTGGGGGCAATGGAACTGCTTTTTATCTGGATAGTGTGGTGATGACTGTGCATCTATCAAAACTTGTGAAATGAAAAAGAAGGACTCTCACTCCATGTAAGTTGGAAAACAAATTATGAAAATGAAACTTATTCAACTATTAAAATATCAATGAATCTATTCTAAACAATCAAGACAATTGACATATATCTCAAAAATATCTTTATTCATTGATAATTCAAGATGATGAAATAAAATCAAAACTACTTACTTCCTTTTCTGCAAACAGAGGATCAAAGACAGATGCACCCCAGTGTCTTCCAGGACGTGAGAATAGGGGAGCCCGCAGGACTGGGTGATGGTGTAAGAAGTTGCAAGTAGCCAGGTGCAGTGGCTCATGCTTGTAATCCCAGCACTTTGGGAGGCTGAGGCAAGCAGATCCCTTGAAGCCAGGAGTTTGAGAATAGCTTGACCAACACGGTGAAACCCCATCTCTACTAAAAATACAGAAATTACCTGGGCGTGGTGGCAGGTGCCTGTAATCCCAGCAACTTGGGAGGCTGAGTCAGGAGAATAGTTTGAACCTGGGAGGTGGAGGTTGCAGTGAGCTGAGATCGCGCCATTGCACTCCAGCCTGGGCGATGAGTGAAACTCCATCTCACATTCACACACACACACAAAAGTTGCAAGCAAGGTGACTGCAGCATGGCCACCCATGTCAAAGGGAAAAGTGTAGGAATCCAGGAAACCAAATTCTAGGTTATTCTAAGGACACAATCACATTATCGCCAAGGGATTTATGCCTGAAGGAGATCACCTGTACGTAGGTTGATAAGCTCCCCAGTCTGGAAAGTGTTAATAGCTGTGATGGTTGATTTTGGCTGTCCACTTGACTGGGTGAAGGGATGACCATATGGCTGGTAAAGCATTCTCTCTGGGTGTGGCCTGTGAGGGTGTTTCCAGAAGAGACTGGCATTTGAATTGGTGGACTGAGTAAGAAGATCCGCCCTCACCCAATGTGAGCGGGCACCATCCAATCAGCTGGGGGCCCGGATAGAACAGAAAGGCAAAGGAAGGGCACATTTGCTGTCTCTTCTGGGCCTGGGACACCTGTCTTCTCCTGGCCTTGGGTATCAGAGCTCCAGTTTCTCAGGCCTTTGGCCTCAGACTGAGAGCAACACTATTGCCCCCCTAGTTCTGAGGCCTTTGGTCTGGGGTGAGCCATGCTGTGTCGGCTTCCCTGGTTCTCCTGCTTGCACAGAAGGTCCTGAGACTTCTCAGCCTTCATCATTGCCTAAGCCAATTCCCGTAACGAAGCCCCTCTGTGGCTCTCATGCTTGCTCACTCTCTCGTTCTCTTTCTCCCTGTGTGTGTGTGTGTACGTGTACGTGTACACAGTGGTGCTGTCTCTCAGGAGAACACTGCTGACTCATTCAGCACCCAGAAGCCTGTCAACAGTGCTATGAATGAACAAATCATGCCATCTTCATGGCCACAGAGTGAATGCACTATTACTACACAACATGTGGATGGATCTCAAAAATGGATTAATCTCACAAATATAAGTGCTCAGCACAAATAAAATGTAACACGGGAAGACAATAGAATACCAAGCAGCTGACGCAAATGGGGACGTAGATCTAAATTTACAGACAGACACGAAAAAGAGGACCCCGATCCCTAACTGAGTGGCAGAAGTACAGAACATCACAACACAGTGCTTGTTCCCCTCCAGGCTCCCTGCTGGGGGCAGGGGTGTCAATACTGTCACCTTAGTGCCCTAAGCTAGGACCCCGCGGTGTCCCGGACCCCTGTTGCTCCCCCGCCAGCTCTCACATCTCCAAGCCCTGCAGAATCGACCTCCTCCACCCGCCTTGGGTCCCGCGTGTCTCTCCATCTATCCTGCAGGGGCCCTGCCGTCATCCATCTGTTGTTGATTTTGAATCACCTTCAGCCCCTTCACCTGCCTCATTCACCAGCCCTGGAGCTCTTGGCCTGGCCTCAAACTGCACCTTGCTTTCACTCCTGTCTGGCTTCCATCACTCCTGTCTGGCTTCCATCCCTCCCGCGTCAGATCCAAACCCCTCTGCTGGGTAAACGGCCCCTTGGAGGGGCCGAACTTCTCACCCGGCTGCTTCTTCATCACCTCTTAAGACTGGCTCGCACATTCACTCCCTTCAGAGAACTTCCCAGTTCTCCTGGCTCCACTGTTGCCCTGTCCGGGTAGGGCCAGTTCCCCGAGATCCTGCCCTCAGCTGCACTTGCTCCTCCTCGTGGGGAGGGGCTGTGTTTTACCTGCCTTGTTTCCTGAGCCCAGCAACCCTCCACATTTGCAGAGTGGAGCCAGTAAAGGTTGGGACTCAGGCCCGGTTTCCAAACCAGTTCCATGTAAGAAATGTGGCAGAGCTGCTCCTGGGGCGGGTTACGCGCCCGCGGGCCTCTGGGCTCAGAATCCGGCACAGGAAGGAGGTGCAGGCTGTCTGCTTTCTGGACAAACCGGGCCCACCAGAGGCTGCACCGTGTTCATCTGGCCAAGTGCACACTGCTACGATGCGCTCTGTGAAAAAACCTCTGAAGGGACACAGTGACTGAATTTATCCCAAGGTCCAAAGTTTATTTTCGTTAGAAGAATCAGCTTTGCTCAGGCACGGTGGCTCATGCCTGTACTTCCAGCACTTTGGGAGGCCAAGGCAGGCGGATCACTTGAGGTCAAGAGTCAGAGGCCGGCCTGGCCAACATGGTGAAACCTCATCTCTACTAAAAATACAAAAATTAGCCGGGCATGGTGGTGTGCGCCTGTAATCCCAGCTACTCAGGAGACTGACGCACGAGAATGGCTTGAACCCAGGAGGCAGATGGGCGACAGAACAAGACTGTCTCAAAAAAAAAAAAAAGAAAAAGAAAAAGAAAAACCAACTTCCATGCGTTCACCTCTCTGAAGGAAATGTGGGACTTTTTTTTTTAAGTAAATGATCAATGAAGCAATGAATCGGGTCTACTGCTGCTATCTGGGAAGGATATGGAGCCACTTGGTAAGTTTCCCACTTTTAAAAAGGCCTCCCTATGCCCTTCCCCGGGTCACAGTTAAGGAAATTAATTCTAAATGGAATAGGTGATATAAAAGTCAAAATAAAATGGCCAATGGTAAATTATTTGACTTTTTTTTGACAAGAGACCCAAGGCCTTCTCCCCTGGACAGCCTCCCCTAAGCATCTCCTTCCTTACCGGAATGTACCCTGAGGCCAAATGCAAAGTGTACCAAGAGGATCATTTTGTTGGAGACAATTACATTCATTTCTTTGGAGTGCAGGATGCAGAGTACATAACTATAGGGTTTAGACAGGATTTGCTCTATTTTAACAAAACAGGGTGCTGCCTCTACTCAGTCCACCTCTCCCTCTCTGGCTGGGTTTAGGGTATCTAAGGCAGGAGGCCATTTCCAGGCTATGCGGGCTGGAGCCAGCAGGGACCCCCAGAACCCAGGTCCCACTCCCTCCTCCTCTAAACTTGGCCACAGCCTCCACTCTTCCCCCAGAAACTGTCTCCCTTGGGGTCCCATAACCACCCACCCCACCACCCAGGGCAGGCCCCTGCCCTAGAGACCCAGTAGATAAGCCAGGGCCAGTGCAGCTTGCAGGATGGGGCAGTCGAGCAGAGTGGGAACCCCCAGCTTGGCAGCTGTGCAGTCCTCACTCCCAGCATCTCCCAGGCTTGAGTCGTTTGCAAACCACCATCCATTCTTCCCCGTCTGCCTGGTCCCTGCTGTCACCTGGTGGTCCGTCTACTGCCCTGTTGTTCCCTGTGTGGTCTGGGCTCCCCTCAGAATGAGCTCATGCACCTCGGGGAGCTGTGCCCTGGGAAAGGTCCGCTGCACAGCTCCCTCAGCCCCCGGCTCTTCCTCTGTCAATTTCCTCTAATAAAGTGAGGTGGGAACCAGCCTCCCTGTTTCTATGGCAGTGGAAGTTCAGAGGCTGGCGGAGGCTACATGAGAGGGCACAGCTGCATCACCAGCCGTCTCCTTCATTGTCCCACCACAACGTCCCGAGTTCCACCAGACGTCCCTGGAGAGAGCGCAGATGTTGGAAACAATCCAGGGCTGCAACTAGGATGCCGGAGAGTCAGGCTTTCCCATGTTCATTCTCACTGCACTATTATTATACTTCCATTGCTATCGATTTATTGTTAACTAATACTTACATTCTTCGTTGTTATTATGAAAATAACAGCATAATAGTTTAACTAATGTTTGTCAAGACATACTCTAAAATTAAAAAGATCTACCTCCCCATTGACAGTCCATGCCCCTCTCTCCACGCCCAGTTCTACCCCCGCTGCCTCTGCAAGGTGGGAGTGGGTCCAAGCCTGGGCTTTGGGAGGAGGAGGAGGAGACTGAGCCAGGTTTTCTAGATTCCAGAATCTCTCTGATTTGTGTTCTGCACAATATCGGTGGATGCGAGTCGTGCCCCTGTGACTTTTCGGACTTTAAAACCACCCCACCCTCACACTCTCCACAGAAGAAACAGAATATCGTGCTGTCCTTGTGTTTGTGACAAGACAGGCCGGCGGAAGAATTCATTTCACACGTTTGGAACACTGAGAATGGGAACGGCCTCATGGAGGGGGAGGGGGTTGGGGGTGGAGGAGAGCTTGGAGCTGGCCCTGACTGCCTGAGGATATGGCACATGGAGCCCTGGTCCCCTCTCTGCCAATTGTACCAGCTCTATGATGCTGAGGGGCTGACCTGGGCATGCTGAGTCCCAGATTCCTTGTTAAATAGGGACAACTGGCTAGGTGCAGTGGCTCACGCCTGTAATTCCAGTACTTTGGGAGGCTGAGAGGGGCAGATCAGTTGAGGTCAGGAGTTGAAGACCAGTCTGGCCAACATGGTGAAACCCCATCTCTACTAAAAATACAAAAATTAGCCGGGTGTGATGGTGCACGACTGTAATCCCAGCTACTCAGGAGGCTGAGGCAGGAGAATCACTTGAGCCCGGGAGGCAGAGGTTGCAGTGAGCCAAGATTGCACCACTGCACTCCAGCCTGGGTGGCAGAACAAAACTCTGTCTCAAAAAAAAAAGGGGGGGAGGGGGGACAACAATGTCTTCATTGTGTTTTATTTAATGAGGGTAAATGAAATCTCGCATGGCACGAGGCTTGGCACAGAGCCTGCTGCCACAGAGTAGATCCTCAGCAAATGTCAGCTATTGCTGTTATCACATCTGGTTGAGAGAATTGCTGTTATCACATCTGGTTGAGAGAATTGTTATCACAACTGGAAATAGAAGGCTGGAGGTGGCATTAGGGCTGCCATCAAAATCACTGAGAACAATGGCCCATGAACGTTGGATTAGACTTTGCACAGCTCCTGTTGGGACAAAAGTAACATCAGTGGAACTTTAAAGTGATGAATCGGGTTCAATACAAAGAACCGGCCATGCCACGAGGTCAGTGACTCGAGCTGCATTACATTCGGGGTGCACTTTCAAGAATTTTGGGTGGCTTGTAAGGAGGGGTTAAGGCATTTAAGACTCATTTTAAAAGAATTCAGAAATCCGAGAACAAGAGTAAAAACTGCTGCGTTTCCTACAATGTCTTTACAGCATGAAACTGCTGTCTGCCCTGCCGTATATCCTCTCCCAGTTGCTGTGGTCACTCTCGGGTACCTGCTAGATGGCCCCTCTGTCCACACCCTTTGTACACACAGCAAGCTGCACCTGCTCTCCTGCACACAGCAAGGCCTATTTCAACCAAAATTCTTTCTTGAAGACAGCGCCTTTACTATGCCCACTGTTGTAGCAGTAGTTCATCTGGACAAAAGATCAAAAGTTGGAGGCGGTGCCTCTATGGAGGGGTTTCCCACCCTGTGGGCCACCTGGGCACACCCCTTAGGTGCCCCCAGTCAGGCTCCTGCAGGAACACCCTGGGTTGTCTCACAGAGAGCCCATGTGGCTGGTGGAAAGGGTTCAGGCCGAGGTGAAACATGACCGGTGACTGGCGTGGAGGCTGCAGTGGGGATCCCTGTGTTGGCTGCAGGGCTGAATGAAAGAACAAGAGAGGTTTCGGCTGAATTCTTGGAAAATACAGACAACCTCCTAACCCTCCTTAGTTAGCAGTGATTAACACTCTTATTAAAGAAGCCTTTGTGTTCTAGGCCCTGGCATTAACAGTTAATTGGCCCAATAACAACTTAATTAGGAACGCACATTACAGAGAATTATAACCAGGGCCTTTGACGGGGTGGTTTGTTCCCGGCTCCTCTCCATGTATTTCCTGAGAGCCTTTTAATGCAAGGGATGTACAGACTGGCAGACCAAGAGATGCCCGTCCCTTGCTGTTGCAAAGAGCACAAAGGGAACAAGAATGGGGCCTCCATGAAAGTGGGATAAAGATGCAGAGACAATTTGGAATAGGCGATTGATAATTCTAATAACAGTTAACTATAGATTACTTGCATATCTGAACTCTTTTATTGTTTGTTTTATTTTATTTTATTTTTGAGACGGAGTTTCACTTTTGTTGCCCAGGCTG
Source organism: Macaca thibetana thibetana (assembly GCF_024542745.1). Classification (NCBI taxonomy): domain Eukaryota; kingdom Metazoa; phylum Chordata; class Mammalia; order Primates; family Cercopithecidae; genus Macaca; species Macaca thibetana. The sequence continues at coordinate 3,464,040 of NC_065591.1, read as the reverse complement.
GAGTGCAATGGTGCAATCTCGGCTCACTGCAACTTCCGCCTCCTGGGTTCAAGCGATTCTCCTGCCTCAGCCTTGAGTAACGGGGATTACAGGCACACACCACCATGCCCGGGTAATTTTGTATTTCTACTAGAGATGGGATTTCACCATCTTGCTCAGGCTGGTCTCCAACTCCCTACCTCAGGTGATCCTCCCTCCTCGGCCTCCCAAAGTGCTGGGATTACAGGCGTGAGCCACTGTGCCTGGCCTGGTTTTATTTTTAATTCTATAATGAGAGCTTGGATTGCTTCATAGACTTCTGTGGGTAGGAGTTTCTATTGTCACATGTGTTCTTCTTCTTTCTCTTTCTCTTTCTCTTTCTCTTTTCATTTATTTATTTATTTTTTTTGAGAGGGAGTTTCACTCTGTTGCCCAGGCTGGAGTGCAGCGGTGTGATCTGCAACTTCCGCCTCCCGGGTTCAAGCAACTCTCCTGCCTCAGCCTCCTGAGTAGCTGGGATTACAGGCACACGCCACCACACCTGACTAATTTTTGTATTTTCAGTAGAGATGGGATTTTGCTATGTTGGCCAGGCCGGTCACAAACTCCTGACCTCAAGCAATCCACTCACCTTGGCCTCCCAAAGTGCTGGGATTACAGGCATGAGCCACCATTCCCAGCCACATGTGTTCTTAAAAATAGCAAATTAACCTGAAGGCAGGGGTAGAAAATGAAAGCAACTAGGTGGATCTGGCCTTTTGTGGGGCTTCAGAATCTTCTTACCAAGTGTTAGGGAGAACGGAGAACGGAGAACGGATACACCCTCTCTTGAGTTGGGTCCTGTTGTGTGACACAGAAGAGGCCATGTGTGCATCTCACTGTGGCAACATGAGGTCAGGACTGAAGAAATTTCCACTCACAACTCTGCCTTGCTTTTGAAGGCTTCGTTCCGGCACTCTGGTGGTCTTATTCTCTGTGTCTTGGGATTAATAACTACCAAAATTTCTGTAAAACAGTCTGCAAAGCAAATTGTGGTAAACTGCTGATGATAATTAGGCAAGAAAGGCTGGGAGCTCATTAAATCACAGTGGCTTGATAGATAGGGCCTGGGTGCCCGTTAAACCCCTGGGCACTGTTACCCAAACTCTAATGCTCATCTGAAGATGTGAGTTCGAAACCTGTTAACTGCGCAAAGGGACCTGTCTGCAGGGTCAGATGGCCTGTGGGGCTGCTGTCAGCCCAGTTGGGGATAGCAGGGTCCTCAGGGATTCTGCTGTGATTTTCACAATAGAGACCCCATCCCCATCCCGCACCAGCAAAGGAGCCTGCCTGGGCTCTCAAAGGGGAGCTAGGTCCGTTGTAGATCAGAGTGAAGAATGTTGTAGGCTAACTAGAGAGCAAACCCTCAGAAGAGGAGAGGGGAGCAGTGCTACAGGCAGCCAGGGAGACCTGTCTCTGCCAGTATGGGCCGAGTTATGCTGTGGTAACAAACATCCCCCCACTCCAGGTGGCTTAGCACAACAACGTGATTTATCATGTCATTTATTTTTCACTGTGGGCCACTGACCCTCCAGAGTAATTGTCCTCCACGCACCTCCAAAACTGTCACCACAAAGGAAGAGTGGATGATGGGAATCACCCACCAGCTCTTAAATGCTCCCTCCTGGAAGTGGCACAACCCCCTGCCATTCATACCCCATCAGCCAAGGAAAGCAACCAGCCAGGCCTAATTCAAGGAGGCAGGAAAAGGTCATAGTCCTTCTGTGTTCAGGAAGGCAAGGAGAAGCAGAGCTAGGATTGATCAGCCTCAGCAGTGCTTACTACAAGGCCATGTTTTATGTAGAAATGCAGGGTCAGTGTTCCTGGGGTCGGGGCCTTCACCAATGGCACCTGTCATTGGAGGGATTATACCCATGCAGGTAATGCCCCCTCCCTAAGAGCACACAGCCAGCCTCCCTCCTATATCAAGAAGAAGGAGGATATTAAAGCCACACACACACCTCAAATACTACTGTTGGACTCTATAGTGTTGAAATGCTTGGGCTTCAAGTTAAACAGAACTGAATTTGAGTCCCGACTGTCACCCACTAGGGTGTGACTTTGGACAAGTAACTTAATCTTCTGAGCCTCTGTTTTCTCGTCTTTGAAATGGGGATCATAATGATAAACATCTCATCAGATTATAGTGAGAATTGAATAAGATAATTTCAATGAAATGCTCATAAAAAGTGCTCTGAATGGTGAGCTATTCACAGCTATCATCATTGTCATTATTCATGGTATAAATTACATTCTATTCACTAACATTCACAGCAATTCAAGCCCAAAAAACAAAATGGAGTAAGATCTGAAGAATTACTACAGCAGCCACAAAATACAAGTTCCAGCTCGGTTTCTAAAGCCCTTGTGACTTATTCAGCAGAATCCCAACTTCTCTTTTTATTTCTTTTCATGCAGTGCACTGGACTGCATTATTGTTCAGCAAATATCGACTCTACTGCCCCACCCCCACCCCGCCATTCCACCATGGGTGAAGTTTACTCCTTCGCCCCACTGATGTTGACTTGGCCAATGATATGACTTGCTTTGGCCCATAGAATTTGGATGAGACTGACCAACCTGACCTGGTGGTGAGGAACACAGTGCAGGTGCCCAACAGCTCTCACTTACTCCTGATCTCCACCCTGAGCAGAACAGACCCCAGAGATGGCTGCTCCTTCATCCTCAGTCTCAGAATGAGAGACTGTTAGAAATGCTTGTTCCCCAGTGCCACAGATAAATGGCACTTGAGCATACATTTAATTCTCTCAGCAAGGCAATTTTTCCTTTCTGCAGAAAGGGCGCTCATTGCAGATGGAACAATGACGAGAGCACACCGGGACAAAGGAGAGAAGCATTTTTTACCCTTATGCAGTTTGTCCCTGCTACTGTGACCTCTCTCCATTGGCTGAAGCCAGACCGCACAATCTAAACTAAAACCCGACTGGCTAATAACTTTAAAACTTTTATAAATAGGTAAAAGCAATGGAAACCAGGAAAGGAGGAAGTTGCTTATGAAAGGACTTAGAAAATAATAACATTCCCAAATAAGGAAGGGGCATAGGCTGTGAGCTGGGACATGCCTGTGAGCACGTCCAGCACAAATATTTTGGGTAAAGTACAAGGACATAGAATGTACTATGTGCCTGTGAGCACGTCTAACAGCTACGTAGGATAGGGCTTAACAAAGAGTTATTAGCATAAAGTACGGAGGCTTGAAGGAAGTTAGTCTTTAAAGAAACTATTATTTTCAACACTTATGATTTATTCTTTAATAAAAGGGCAACTTTGGCCAGGCACGGTGGCTCATGCCTGTAATCCCAGCACTTTGGGAGGCCGAGGCGGGCGGATCACGAGGTCAGGAGATCAAGACCATCCTGGCTGACACGGTGAAACCCCTCTACTAAAAATACAAAAAAAAAAAAAACCCAAAAATTAGCCGGGCATGGTGGTGGGCACCTGTAGTCCCAGCTGCTTAGGAGGCTGAGGCAGGAGAATGGCATGAACCCAGGAGGCAGAGCTTGCAGTGAGCAGAAGCCACTGCACTCTAGCCTGAGTGACAGAGCGAGACTCCGTCTCAAAAAAAAAAAAAAAAAAAAAAAAAACAACTTTGAAGAGGAACTTTTATTTTCTACAGAGACCCGTGGAGGGGTCTTCTGAGCAGCGCTTCCGACCACATCCTAAATCCCAGCCCAGCGAAGCCCACTGAGTCTCATAAGAAACACATGCTTGTAATCAGAAGACATTAAGCTTTTGGGGTTGTTTGGTACCACAGCAAAAGCTGACTAATACCCTTAGACCAGGAAAAGGACTTTCCCTGATCACAGATTTTCTGCCAACTACATTGAGCTTCAGCATTAAAGAAGAGACAGGCACGTGCCATTTTGTTTAGCTTCACTTCATTGCATTTTTTGCAGATTGAAAGTTTGTGGCAACCGTGTATCAAGCAAGTGAATCAGTGGCATTTTTCCAACAATATGAGGTTGATTCATGTTTCTGTGTCACTTTTGGGTACATCTTGCCATATTTCAAACCTTTCTGTTCTGAATAGCTCTGTGATGGTGATCTGTGATCGGCAATCTTTGCTGTTACTGTTGTAGTTGTTTTAGGACCCCGTCAACCAATTGATAAATGCTCAGTGTGTACTGACCAATCCACTCACCAGCCATTCCCCTCTCTCCCTCTCCTTGGGCCTCCCCATTCCCTGAGACACAGCAATATTGAAATTAGCTCAGTTAATGACCCTACAATGGCCTCTAGGTGTCAAGTGAAAGGAAGAGTCACATGCCTCCCGCTTTAAATAAAAAACTAGAAACAATTAAGCTTAGTGAGGAAGGCAAGTTGAGAGGGGCTGAAAGCTAGGCCTCTTATGCTAAACAGTGAGCCAAGCTGTGAATACAAAGGAAAAGATCTTGAAGGAAATTAGAGTGCTACTCCAGTAAAAACACCAAAGGAGAAGAAGTCAAAAGAGCCTTCTTGCTGGTATGAAGAAAGTCTGAAGGGTCTGCACAGAAGATCAAACCAACCACAGCAGCCCCTTAAGCCAAAGCCTGACCCAGAGCAAAGCCCTAACTCTATGAAAATTGAAAGAGGTGAGGAAACTGCAGGAAAAAAAGTTGGAAACTAGAAGAGGTTGGTTGATGAGATTTAAGGAAAGACGCCATCTCCATAACATCAAAGTGCAAGGAGAAGCAGCAGGTGCTGATGGAGATGCTGCAGCAAGTTCTCCAGATGATCTCGCTGAGACCATCAATGAAGGTGGCTACACTAAACAGATTTTCAATGTAGACAAAACAGCTTTCTCTTGGAAAAACATGCCATCTAGGACTTTCACAGCTAGAAGAGAAGCCAATGCCTGCTTCAAAGCTTCGAAGAACAGGCTGATTCTCTTGTGAGGGGCTACTGCAGCTGGTGACTTTAAGTTGAAGCCAGTGCTTGTTTGCCATTCTGAAAATCCCAGGGCCCTTAAAAATGGTGCTGAATCTACTCTGCCTGTGCTCTACAAATGGAACAGCAAAGCCAGGATGACAGCATATCTGTTTACTGTTTACAGCATGGTTTACTGAGCTTTTGGTTTTTCTTTGAGGGGACGGGAGGAACAGAGCTCCACTCTGTCACCCAGACTAGAGTGCAGTGGTGCAATCATAGCTCACTGTAGCCTCAACCTCCCAAGCTCAGGTGATCCCCCCACCTCGGCCTCCCCAGTAGCTGGGAATACAGGCATGTACCAACACACCCAGCTAATTTTTGTAATTTTTGTAGAGGAGAGTTTTGCCATGTTGCCCAGCTGGTCTTGAACTTCTAAGCCCAAGTGATCTGCCCACCTCAGCCTCCCAAAGTGCTGGGATCACAGGCATGAGCCACCATGCCCAACCTACTGAACATTTTAAGTTCACTATTGAGAGCTGCTGTTCAGAAAAAAAGATGCTTTTCAAAATATTACTGCTCATTGACAATGCACCTGGTCATCCAAGAGCTCCGATGGAGATGTACAAGGAGATTAATGTTGTTTACATGCTTGCTAACACGACATTCACTTGCAGCCTATGGATCAAAGAGTCATTTGTATTTTCAAGTCTTTTTTTTTTTTTTTTTTTTTTTTTTTTTTTTTTTTTTGAGACAGAGTCTTGCTCTGTCTCTAAGCTGGAGTGCAGTGGCACAATCTCTGCTCACTGCAACCTCCACTTCCTGGGTTCAAGCTATTCCCCTGCCTCAGCCTCCCGAGTAGCTGGGACTACAGGTGGGCGCCACCACACCTGGCTAATTTTTTGTATTTTGGTAGAGATGGGGTTTCACCATGTTAGCCAGGATGGTCTTGATCTCCTGAACTCGTGATCTGCCTGCCTCAACCTCCCAAAGTGCTGGGATTACAGGCATGAGCCACTGTGCCTGGCCTCAAGTCTTGTTTTTTTAAGAAATACACCTTGCAAGGCTATTGCTGCCAGAGATAGTGATTTCTATGATGGATCTGAGCAAAGTCAATTGAAAACCCTCTGGAAAGAATTCATCATTCTAAATGCCAGTAAAAAAATTTGTGATTCATGGGAGGAAGTCAAAATATCAACAAAATATCAACAATAGGAGTTGGGAAGAAGTTGATTCCAACCCTCATGGATGACTTAGAGGGGTTCAAGCCTTCCAGGGAGGAAGCAACTGCAGATGTGGTGGAAATAGCAAGGGAACTATAAATAGAAGTGGAGCCTGAAGATGGGACTGAATTGCTGCAATCCCATGAGAAAACTTGAACAGATGAGGAGCTGCTTCTTTTGGATGGACAAAGAAAGCGGTTTCTTGAGATGGAATCTACTCCTGGTGAAGATGCTGTGAACATTGTTGAAATGACAACAAAGGATTGAGAATATTCCATAAACATAGTTGCTTAAGCAGTGACAGGGTTTGAGAGGATTGACTCCAATTTTGAAAGTTCTACTGTGGGTAAAATGCTTTCAAACAGCATCATAAGCTACAGAAAAATTATTCATGAAAAGAAGAATAAATTGATGCAGTAAAATTCATTGTTGGCTGGTCACGGTGGCTCACGCCTGTAATCCCAGCACTTTGGGACGCCAAGGCGGGCGGATCACGAGGTCAAGAGACTGAGACCATCCTGGCCAACATGGTGAGACCCCATCTCTACTATAAATACAAAAATTAGCCAGGCGTGGTGGCGCACTAGTACCAGCTACTGGGGAGCTAAGGCAGGAGAATTGCCTGAACCCGGGAGGTGGAGATTGCAGTGAGCCAAGATCATGACACTGCCCTCCAGCCTGGTGACAGAGCGAGACTCCATCTCAAAAAAAAAAAAAAAAATCATTGTTGTCTTGTTTCAAGAAATTGCCACTGCCACTCCAGCCTTCAGCAACCACCACCCTAATCAGTCAGCAGCCATCAACATTGAGGCAAGACCCTCTACCAGCCAAAAATTCTAACTGAGTCAAGGCTCAGATGATCGTTAGCTTTTTTTTTTTAAGCAATAAAGTATTTTTAGTTAAGGTATGTACATTTTTTAAGACATACTGCTATTGCATACTTAATAGACTATATTATGGTGTAAAGAAAACTTTTTTTTTTTTTTTGAGACAGTCTCACTCTGTCACCAAGGCTGGAGTGCAGGGGCATGATCTCGGCTCGCTGCAACCTCCATCTCCTGGGTTCGCGTGATTCTCCTGCCTCAGCCTCCCAAGTAGCTGGACGCCCATCACCACGCCTGGCTAATTTTTGTATTTTTAGTATAGACGGGGTTTTACCAAGTTGGCCAGGCTGGTCTCAAACTCTTGACCTCAAGTGATCCTCCCACCTCTGCCTCTCAAAGTGCTGGGATCGCAGGCATGAGCCACCATGCCCAGCTGTAAAATATAACTTTTATATGCAACGGGGCACCAAAAAATTTGTGTGATTTACATTATTGCAATACTTGCTTTGTCGTGGTGGGCCGGAAGCAAACCCACAACATCTCCGTGGTACGCCCGTGTGTTGCTAACGCAGAGACGTCTCCAATAGGTTGTAGATTGAAAAGTGGTTAGTTGGAAAATATTTTTGCTAATGTATATTTATTCACAATGACGTGCATGCATACATACATGTGTACACACACACAAAAAAACTCACCTGTGAATATATACTTTAAGAAGTTGGCCGGGCGCGGTGGCTCAAGCCTGTAATCCCAGCACTTTGGGAGGCCGAGACGGGCGGATCACGAGGTCAGGAGATCGAGACCATCCTGACTAACACGGTGAAACCCCGTCTCTACTAAAAATACAAAACTTAGCTGGGCACGGTGGCGGGCGCCTGCAGTCCCAGCTACACGGGAGGCTGAGGCAGGACAATGGCGTAAACCCGGGAGGCGGAGCTTGCAGTGAGCTGAGATCCGGCCACTGCACCCCAGCCTGGGCGACTGAGCGAGACTCCGTCTCAAAAAAAAAAAAAAAAAAAAAGAAGTTAACACTATTTGCCTCTTAGTACTGGGCATTATGGGTGATTATCCACAAATACTGTTTTGAATTCTTTTAAAACTATGACATTATTCCACAGATGATAAAAGAACCCCAAATACCAAAAGTCAGATGCCCAATGAAAAAAAGTCATTCTCCCGTTCTAACCCCCATTCTCACTCTTTGGGGACAATATTTTCTTGGTATAGTTCTAGAAATGTTCTCTCTGTAGCCATATTTTCTTTTTTTTCTTTTCTTTCTTTCTTTCTTTCTTTTTTTTTTTTCTGAGACAGAGTCTCACTGTGTTGCCCAGGCTGGAGAGCAGTGGCACAATCTTGTCTCACTACAACTTCCACCTCCCAGGTTCAAGTGATTCTCCTGCCTCAGCCTCCTGAGTAGCTGGGATTATAGGTGCCCGCCACCACGCCTGGCTAATTTTTGTATTTTTAGTACAGATGGGGTTTTAACATGTCGGCCAGACTGGTCTCGAATTCCTGACCTCAAGCGATCCACCCATCTTGGCCTCCCAAAGTGCATGAGCCACCGTATCTGGCCTGTCTTTTCAAGTAATTCCAATTCACCAACTAACTATGGAACTAAGGTTTATCAAATCTCTGAGTAAAAAAAAAAAATAATGATCTAAAATAATATTCTACCCAGCACAGATTCTTCCTGTGTTATACAGGGCTAATCTGTTTCTCATTAAAATTATGGATTAAAATTTAATCCTCACACTTTTAGAAACAGGAAAATACATTCTTTGTACTCTTATTTGTTTACCTAGTTGAAAGGTGTATATTTAGCTTTGAAGAGAAATCTTACTTAATGCAAGAATTTGGGATTATATACGATGTCATGAGATCACTCTTTAAGTCTTTATGAAAGCATTTCAAAGAAAGGGAAAAATTTCATCAAGATTCTGGGTCAGTTCTCCAGACCTACCCTGTAGGTTCAGAATTCTTCCATGTCAGCAGAATTGGCAGTGAAGATCTGAAGCCATGTGAATGGACAGCAAATAAATTAGCATAGGAGCTTTTCTGGAAGTTTACGGTGGGTTCATTTCTTTTTTTTTTTTTTTTTTTTTTTTTTTTTTGAGACGGAGTCTCGCTCTGTCACCCAGGCTGGAGTGCAGTGGCGCGATCTCGGCTCACTGCAAGCTCCGCCTCCTGGGTTTACGCCATTCTCCTGCCTCAGCCTCCTGAGTAGCTGGGACTACAGGCGCCCGCCACCGCGCCCGGCTAATTTTTTGTATTTTTAGTAGAGACGGGGTTTCACCGTGGTCTCGATCTCCTGACCTTGTGATCCGCCCGCCTCGGCCTCCCAAAGTGCTGGGATTACAGGCATGAGCCACCGCGCCCGGCTACGGTGGGTTCATTTCTATGATGCAAATGTTATTTGTGGGTACAGTCAAGGGGAAAAAGTTACACAGAATTTGACTCTGCAGCAATCCACATAGGAAGCAGTCCTGTGAAAACTGATGGTACCCCCAAAAGACGTACTTTTTTTCTAGTGAAGGTTCTCTCCTGGTTTAAAAGAATTAAGGTAATCGAAACTGATTACTATTTCTGTGGAATGTGACCCATCCTGGGGCCAAGGGAAGCCCTGGGTTCCCAGGAATGAGATTCTAACATCCAGGATGTGAAAGGTGAGAAGTGTGGAGTGAGATGTGGGTGTCTGGCTCGGGTAGCCACGTCCTGGCTGGGGTCTGCAAGGGCCCCTGTGGAGTGAGTGGAGTCTCTGAACCCTCCTATCGTGCCTCCTTTTCCTGGTATTTTCTAAATGATTCAAAATCTCTCTCTGGCTTCCATTTAACCAGGGAATTCCACCCACCCTCAACTGCCTTTGCTCCTCCCCGCTGTGTCTGGATCTGAGAAGCCAGTGAGCGAGAACCTAGAGAACTGACCCAGGAGTCAGAAGCTGTCGGCCACTTTGGAAAACAGCGTGGCCATTTCCTGAAAAGGTAAACACACCCCTGCCCTCCGATCCAGCCCCTCCACTGCTAGGTACTTACCCGGGAGGAATGAATGCTCGTGTCCACAAAAGGTGTCAGGCATGAATGTCTGTAAGAGCTTTGCTTGTCACAGTCCCAAACTGAAAACAACCTGAAAATCCGTCAATAGGCGGATGGTGAAGCCAGGCACAGAATGTCTACACCACAGGAGGCAACTCAGGGCCCCACAGGAATCACTGCGGACACACACACTGTCCGGGGCAGCCTCAAAATAACACAACTTAGTGAAGCCCAGACCGCTCCAAGGTACCTGCTGTGCGATTCCAGATAGATATACAAAAGCCTAGAAAATGTAAGCCAAGGCCGGGCGCGGTGGCTCACACCTGTAATCCCAGCACTTTGGGAGGCCGAGGCGGGTGGATCCCCTGAGGTCAGGAGTTTGAGACCAGCCTGACCAACATGGAGAAATCCTGGCTCTACTAAATATACAAAATTAGCCAGGCGTGGTGGTGCATGCCTGCCATCCCAGCTACTCCGGAGGCTGAGGCAGGAGAATCACTTGAACCAGGAAGGTAGAGGTTGCAGTGAGCCGAGATCGCACCACTGCACTCTAGCTTGGGCAACAAGAGTGAAACTCTGTCTCAAAAAAAAAAAAAAGAAAAAGAAAGAAAGAAAAGAAAAGAAAATGTAAGCCGAATCCTCAGTGACAGGAAACAGATGGGCTGTTGCCTGGGGAAGGTGGGAACACAAAGGAGGGTGAAGGAATTGGGGGTGAGGGGTCCTTCATCACTTGATGGTGGTGGTGGCTTCATTGGGGGACACGATAGGTCCTCAATCAGGGATGATTTTGCCCCTCACAGACTAATTAGACCCCTGGCATCTAGTGGATAGAGGCCAGGGATGAGGCTAAATATCCTACAGTCGACAAGACATCCCCCATCCCCCAAAAATAATTAACCCCAAATGCCAGTGGGGCTGAGGCTGAAAAACCTGGGTGTATACATGTTTCACAAATTACATAATTGAACACTATTTATTTATTTATTTATTTATTTTGAGACAGAGTCTTGGTCTGTCACCAAGGCTGGAGTGTAGTGGTGCAATCTTGGCTCACTGAAACCTGCGGCCCCTGGGTTCAAGTGATCCTTCTGCCTCAGCCTCACAAGTAGCTGGGACCACAGGCATGTGCCACCATGTCCCGGCTAATTTTGTATTTTCAGTAGAGACAGGGTTTCGCCATGTTGGCCAGGCTGGTCTCGAACTCCTGACCTCAGGGGATCCACCCACCTCGGCCTCCCAAAGTGCTGGGTTTACAGGCGTGAGCCACTGCAACGGGCCCAGAATTGCACGCTTAAAACATGGGCAGATTACTGTACGTCAATTATACATCAGTAAAATTGTAAAATCAGTGAAATCTCAGCCTTGCCATTTGCTGGATGCGTGACATTGGGTAACTCACGACCCCTCTCTTGGCCTGTTTCCACTCTGAAAATATGAAGGAGTGGGTAATAACGTTTCTTTCCCAGAGCTTCTGAACATTCAGTGAGATCCTGAGATGTGAGCCAAATACTAGGTAAATAAGAATATGCATTGATGTCTAGACGCACTTCTGGTTCCCTCTGCGGCCGCTGGAACTGACTTCAGCTGTCAGGTGAGCCACTTGGCAACACCATCCATGGAAAATACATTTAGACCGAATGCAGAATGCAAGTCCTTAGAGACAGCAGAAGACTGAGTAGAATGGCCCCTGGATTTTAGGTAACAGTGCCAGGCCCGTGGGGCAGGAAAGGAAACATTGGACAGAGGCTGGAACTCACTTTGCCTGTGGGGAACAGGGACCTTGGAGTGACCTTGAGGCCTGGCTTTCAGCCTGACCCCAACAGGAAATATGACTCTCATATGATTTATTTTAAAATACAAAACATTCATACATCATCATTATTATTATTTTGCCAAGGTTATCATTCACTGGGTTTCAGCCACAAAAACACTCAGGAAAATTGAAGAGACTCGAAGTTCTTAAATCAGAGCCCACCTCTTCCAGGCCACCCTCAAGTTTGGGCTTGGTGCCTGGTGAGGCCGTTTGGAGGATTATGAATGGTGCACATTTTTACAATTTAGCTGGAGACCCAGTAATCATGGCATTATCCTCGCTGGGGCCTGTCCCCATCCGCCTCTTCATTCAATTGCACCTTGAGGAAGATAAATAGGAGAGCAGCTTAGGAAACAGGAATGAGAGTCCTCAATCACCTCTTTGTTCGCTCTGACCACTGGGCGAGACAGAGAGAGTGACTCTGGCAGCAGGAACACACCACCTTTGTCTCACGTGTGGCTCCAGGGCCTTTTGGAATCCAGTGGCTGAGGAAGGTGGATTCTTCCCCAGTGGAGCAGCCTGGAGCATCTCCAGGTACCCTTGGGTCCCAGGGTTAGCTAAGAGACAGCCGGGGCATTGCTGGGGCACAGCTGGGGCACAGTCAGAGCATTGCCGGGGCACAGCGGGAAACGTACATGCAGCTTCTGGTCTCGTTCATTTAATGGCTTTTTCCCAAATGATGGCAGCAGCGCCAGAGAGCAGGTGGAGAAGACAGCAGGGGTGGGGGTGGCTTCCAGGGAAGTCTAGGATGCCCCGGACTGTGGTGCCCAGGAATGAAGGGCTGTGTGGGGCCTCACTTCTGACCATGCCTTGTACCCACCCCGCGAGGACACTTCTCTGCTGCAGAGTGAACCCCACGGGCCTTGGGTTGGCAGGGAAGGCTGTCAGCTTGGCCCCATCTCTGGGGCTCCTCCTCGAGCTTGGGACACCCCATGGTTTGTGCTCTGTGCTCCCGGGGAACCACATGCGCCCTGGGGCATCCTGTCTTTGCCGATGGCGTTCCCTCTGCTGAGGGTGCTGTTCCCAGTCTCCGGGCAAGTCCAACCCTGCAGAGTCCTTGGAGCTCTTCCAGAACGGTGTTCCACCAAGTGATACCTCCTCATTCCTGAGGCTGGATGACAAACTCATCCCCCGGGCTCCACATATCTCCCGTTTCCCCCACCACAGCGTTGACTTTGGGTGCTGGCCTTGTCTGGCAGGGGTCTCCCTGCAATTAGATTATGAGAGGAGCCCTGCCTTCATCATTTTTGAATCCCCGGCACCAGGCTCAGTGCCTAATATAACCGACGTGTGTTGAATAAACGTGCTCCATAGAGGGTGAACAATGTGGCTTTCCTAAGTGATTTTTCTTTTTCCTTTTTTTTGTTTTTTTTGTGTTTTTGTTTTTTTGAGATGGAGTTTTGCTTTTGTCACCCAGACTAGTACAGTGGCATGATCTTGGCTCACTGCAACCTCCACCTTCTGGGTTCAAGCAATTCTCCTACCTCAGCCTCCCGAGTAGCTGGAATTACACACCCGGCTAATTTTCGCATTTTTAGTAGAGACAGGGTTTCATCACGTTGGCCAGGCTGGTCTCGAACTTCTAACCTCAGGTGATCCGCCCACCTTGGCCTCCCAAAGTGCTGGGATTACAGGCATGAGCCACCACGCCTGGACCCTAAGTGATTTTTTTTTTTTTTTTTTTTTTTTTTTTTGAGACGGAGTCTTGCTCTGTCGCTCAGGCTGGAGTGCAGTGGTGCGATCTCGGCTCACTGCAAGCTCCGCTTCCCAGGTTCACGCCATTCTCCTGCCTCAGCCTCCTGAGTAGCTGGGACTACAGGTGCCCGCCACTGAGCCCAGCTAATGTTTTGTATTTTTAATAGAGACAAGGTTTCACCGTGTTAGCCAGGATGGTCTCGATCTCCTGACTTCATGATCTGCCCGCCTTGGCCTCCCAATACGTGATTTTTCTATATCAAACACCAAGCCGAAACAGGGGGAGCAGAATGGAAGGCTCGGCTGCTTTCAGAGCGGGGAGAGGTCAGCTTCTCAGCGCCTCCTTGCCCTTCAGCCTCTGAGGCTCGTATTGGGAGGAGGGCCCTGCTGACGCTGTTGAGTGCCAGCTGCCTGGGTTCAGAACAGGCCAGGCTGGTTGGGTTGGTTGTGTGTGGGAGAATCAGGAAGAGGGAGCTTGTTCATAATCCAGCTCGTTTACCCAACAAACAATAAAACAGAAGGCGGGATTGTTCGGAGATGCCGGATGGCAGCCATGAGAAAGACCCCACTGGTCTGAGAGGTCTGTGCAGGAATGCACGGAGCCTGGGAAACACAGAGAGGAATGGGGCCTGCGGGTGAGGACGCAGGACAGGTTAAGGACTGGGTGGCACTGGGTGCTAGCTCTGGCAGAGAGCAAGCTGACCGGGGGCATTTCTTTCCAGCCCCGTGGCTGATAGTCTCACCGTGCGTGATGGTAAATTTTATGTGTCGCCTTGATGAGACCGTGGGGGTGCCCAGACATTTGGCCAAGCCTCTGTGTTTGCGAGGATGTTTCTGGATGGGACTAGCATTCGAATCTGCAGGCCGAGGCAAGCAGAGTGTCCTCCCCGCAGAAGGTGGGCCTCACCCCATCCATCAGGGGCCTGAATAGAATAAAAAGACGAGGAGATAATTATTTGCTTCTGCCTGTCTTCAAGGCGGAACCATAGGTCTTCTCCTGCCTTTGGACTTAGACTCAGCAGAAAGAGCACCTCCCCTGGCCAATGCTTTTGGCAGGATTCCAGAATGTGCACTCCTGGAGCCCTGGACCACGGCTGGCTTGGTTCCAGCCCATCTGTGACCATCTCTCCTAGGATGCTGGGATGTTCTGTGGGGCCAAGCTAGGGCCACTTGCCTACTTCTGCTGCAAGGGAGGGGTCAGCCTCCCTTATGGGAACCATAAGTGCAGGGATTGGGGCAGCCTGATTCTCTAGGAGGAACTGCTGCACTCTTTCTAGAAAAAGGAGAAAGGATTTCAGGCAGCCCAAGCTAACAGAGGCCTGCCATGTACTTGTGTGTTCTGAGGCCAGGCTAGGAAGTGCAGGGCTAAAATTTATGAGAATCAAGACAAGGCAGTGACCTTAAAAGGTGACAGCAGGGGCTGCTCGGGGCAGGGAGGGCTCAGCCTGGAGTGGGCCCACCCCGTCCTTGAGTCGTTCCCCGTCCTCCCGTCATCTGACAGGTGCCTGACTCTTTGTTCTTCATCGTTGGGGACGAGGGTGCAGGGGACGACGTGTTCATTTTCCTCTCCTATGTTCCGCTCACGGCCCCCGCACTCCATTCCCCATCTCACGCTGATCGCTTTCCCATTCAGCAGGTTCAATGCACGCACACAATGCACACGCCTCCCTGCAGAACACGGCGTGGGGCTTCCGGTGAGCGCTTCACATTGTAAATGCCACTGTGCCCCGGATCCTACTCAGTTTCACTCAACGCTGTTCTTGTTTGTTGTCATCAAGTTAAAAAAATTTTGGTAAAATACATATAACCTAAAACTGACCATTTTAACCTGCTGGGTTTTTTGTTGTTGTTGTTGTTTTGTTGTTGTTGTTGTTGTTTTGTTTTTTTGTTTTTTTGAGATGGAGTCTTGCTCTGTCTCCCAGGCTGGAGTGCAGTGGCAGAATCTCGGCTCACTGCAGCCTCCGCCTCCCGGGTTCAAACGATCCTCCTGCCTCAGCCTCCTGAGTAGCTGGGATTACAGGCGCACGCTACCACGCCAGGCTAATTTTTGTATTTTTAGTAGAGACGAAGTTTCACCATGTTGGCCAGGCTGGTCTCGAACTGACCTCAGGTGATTTGCCTGCCTCAGCCTCCCAGAGTGCTGGGATTACAGGCATGAGCTACTGCACCCAGCCCATTTTAACCATTTCTGACTGTATCGTTCAGGGGCATTCATTACATTCATTCACACTGTTGTGCAGCTGTCACCACTATCCATCTCCAGAACTTTTCATTTTCCCAAATTGAAACTCTGTTCGCGTTAAACCCCCGTTCTGTGTTTCCTCCTCCCCCAGCCCCTGGCAACCACCATTCTACTTTCTGTCTCTATGGGTTTGACCATTCTAGGGACCTCATTTAAGTTGAGCCCTACAGCCTTCACCTTTCTGTGACTGATTTATTTCACTCAGTGTGACATCCTTAAACTTCATCCATGTTGTTGCCTGTGTCAGAATCTCCTTATTTCCAAGGCTGAGTGATATTCCGTTGTGTGGATGGACCACACTCTGTTTATCCATTCACCTGTCAATGGACGTTTGGTCCATTTCTACTTTTCGGCTAGTGTGAAAAAAGCTGCTCAGAACAGGGGTGTACAAATACCTCTTTGAAACCCTGCATTTGGTTCTTTTGGAGACAGACCCAGAAGTGGCATTGCTGGATCACGTGCTAATTCCATGTTTAATTTTTGGAGAAACAGCCATCCCATTTTTTTTTTTTTTTTTTTGAGATGGAGTCTCGCTCTGTCGCCCAGGCTGGAGTGCAGTGGCCAGATCTCAGCTCACTGCAAGCTCCGCCTCCCGGGTTTACGCCATTCTCCTGCCTCAGCCTCCCGAGTAGCTGGGACTACAGGCGCCCGCCACCTCGCCTGGCTAGTTTTTTGTATTTTTTAGTAGAGATGGGGTTTCACCGTGTTAGCCAGGATGGTCTTGATCTCCTGACCTCGTGATCCGCCCGTCTCGGGCTCCCAAAGTGCTGGGATTACAGGCTTGAGCCACCACGCCTGGCCGCCATCCCATTTTCCACAGGGGCTGCACCATTTTACATCCCCACCCACAGTGTGCAAGGGTTCCAGTTTCTCCATGGCCTCACCGACACTTGTTATTCTCCACCTCGTTGACAGTAGCCATCCCGAGGAGTGTGAGGTGGTGCTGTGTGTTATTTTTACTTGTCTCCATGCAGCTGAGGGCGTGTCGGTGCATGCCTAATGCAGGCGGGGTGACACCTGCACAGTTCCATCTGCTGCTCCACGACGTGTTGATAACTCAGTCGCCGACCACTGGACTCTGGGCTGCTCCATCCCTCACTTCCACAAACAGTGTTGATGGATACCCATGCAAGCCCTTCTGGGGAAGATGCAGTGAGAGCCTCTCTCAGACATGCATTCCTCAGCCTGACTGCAAGGTCGCAGCCCACTACACAGCCCAGCCTAAGTGCTTCCCAGGCTGCCATGTGCCAGGTCTCCCTCCCACGGCAGTCCTGGAAGGCTCTGCTTTGCACCAACTTGCCAGCACTTGGCGTTAGTCAACCCTCTAGCTTTTACCAATCTGATGGGTGTAAAGGGAATTCCTGCGTTTTACTTTGCATTTCTCTGATTCCTGTGGGTTCGAGCAGCTCTTTATTGACGTGTGTGTCATTTGCACTTTCCCTTCTGGGAGTTGTCTGTTGGGGTTGGCTTTCTGTCAACTTAAACAGGAGCAAACTTGGTTACTTTTAATTAAAATCAGGCTCATGGCAGCAGGGGAGTTTTACACGCACAGGAAGGTCAGGTCCAGCCCTGCCCGTCTTCGTGCATACTCTCTCTTTGGTCACTGTTGTGCGGCATGGTGAGCTTGGCACCCGGCCTTGAGAACGCAGCCACAGAAAGGAGTTCACGGGCTGGGCATTCTGCTAAGGGACACAGCTGTCTCTGGCCCCTGCATCCAATTACTGGACTCTCTGCTTCATTGCTCTGGTAGAGCTGCAAGCCTGAGACTCCACATGTTCTTTCAACACTCCCTCGGTGGCCAGCCCAGTGTGCTTTTAATCGTTGACAAGCAAGAGGGTGCCAGAGAGAAGGATGTTGGCTGCTGTTCAGGCATTTGGGGACTGGCAGGAAGGGCTGTTGTCCATGACAGATGATGCCACAAGTGGATTCAAGATTGAGTTTTTTGTTTTGCTATCCATCGCCTCAAGCATTTGTCTTTTTTGTGTGTGTTACACACAATCCAATTATACTCTTTTAGCTATTTTTATATGTACAATAAATTTTTGTTGACTCTAGTCACCCTGTTGTGCTATCAAATGCTAGATCTTATTCATTCTAATTACATTTTTGTGCCCATTAGCCATCCCCTTTCTCTCCTTCCCACCCTCCAACTACCCTTTGCAGCATCTGGTAACCATCATTCTACTCTCTATCTCCATGAGTTCAATTGTTTTAATTTTTAGCTCCCATAAATAAGTGAGAACATGTGAAGTTTGTCTTTCTGTGCCTGACCTATTTTGCTTAACATAATGACCTCCAGTTCCATCCATGCTGTTGCAGATGGCAGGATCTCATTATTTTTGTGACTGACTGGTACTCCACTGTGTATACGCACTGCATTTTCTTTATCCATTCCTCTGTCCATCCTCTTAGGTTGCTCCCAAATCTTGGCTTTTGTGAACAATGTTGCAGTAAACATGGCAGTACAGATATCTTTTTAATATACTATATCCATTATTTGGGGCTTATACCTAGCAATGGGACTGCTGGATCATATAGCAGCTCTATTTTTTGTTTTTTTGAGAACCCACCAAACTGTTCTTCATGGTGACTGTACTGATTTACATTTCCACCAATAGTGTACGAGGGTTGCCTATTCTTCACATCCTCACCAGTGTTCGTTATTGCCTGTCTTTTGGATAAAAAACATTTTAATTGGGGTGAGATGGTATCTTATTGTGGTTTTGATTTGCATGTCTCTGATGATCAGTAACGTTGAACATCTTTTCATATGCCTGTTTGCCATTTGTATGTCTTTTTTTTTTTTGGGAAATGTCTATTCCAATGTTTTGTCCATTTTTTAATCAGATTATTGAATTTTTTCCTGTTGAGTTGTTTGAGCACCTTATATATTCTGGTTATTAATCCCTTGTCAGATGGGTAGTTTACAAATATTTTCTCCCACTCTGTGGGGTGGCTCTTTACTTTGTTGATTGTTTCCTTTGCTGTGCAGAAGGTTTTTAACTTGATGTGGTCCCATTTGTCCATTTTTGCTTTGGTTGCCAGTGCTTGTAGGGTATTACTCAGGAAATCTTTGCCCAGTCCAATGTCCTGGAGAGTTTCCCCAGTGTTTTCTTTTAGTAATTTCTTAGTGTGAGGTCTTAGATTTAAGTCTTTAATCCAGTTTGATTTGATTTTTTAATATGGTGAGAGAGAGGGGTCTAGTTTTCTTCTTCTGCATATGGATATCCAGTTCTCCCAGCACCATTTATTGAAGTGACTGTCCTTTTCCCAGTATATGTGTTCTTGGCACCTTTGTCAAAAATGATTTCACTGCAGATGTAGGGATATATTTCTGGGTTCTTTATTCTTTTCCATTGATCTATGTATCTGTGTTTATGCCAGTACCATACTGTTTTTGTTACTATAGCTCGGTAGTATAATTTGAACTCAGCTAATGTGATTCCTCCAGTTTTGTTCCTTTTGCTCAGGATAGCTTTGGCTGTTTTGGGTCTTTTGTGGTTCCAAATAAATTTTGGAATTATTTTTTTCTATTTCTCTGAAGAATGTCCTTGGTATTTTGATAGGAATTGCATTGAATTTGTAGATTGCTTTGGGTAGTACAGACATTTTAACAGTATCGATTATTCCAATCCATGAACACAGAATATCTTTCCATTTTTTCTGTTCTCTTCAATTTTAATTGCTTGCATCAATATGTTATAGTTTTCATTGTAAAAATATTTTACTTCCTTGGTTAAGTTTATTCCTAGGTATTTTATTATATTTGCAGCTATTGTAAATGGGATTACTTTCTGGATTTTTTTCAGAAAGATTATTTGTTGTTGGCATAGAGAAATGCTACTGATTTTTGTGTATTGATTTTGTATTCTGTAACTATTGAAATTTTTTATTGGTTCAAAGAGATTTCTGGTGGAGTCTTCAGGTTTCTCCAAATATTGGATCATATTATCTGTAAACATGGTTAATTTGACTTCTTCCTTTCCAATTTGGATGCTCTTTATTTTTATCTTTTTTCTCATTGCTCTAGCTAGGATTTACAGTATCGTGTTGAATAACAGTGGTGAAAGAAGGCATCCCTGTCTTGTTCCAGATCTTAGAGGTAAGGTTTTTAGTTTTTCTTGTTCAGTGTGACACTGGCTGTGGGTCCATCATATATAACATTTGTTGTGTTGAGGTATGTTCCTCCCATGCCCAGTTCTTTGAGAGTTTTTATCATGAAGTGATGTTGAATTTTATCAAATGTTTTTTCAGTCCAATTGAAATGCTTATATGGTTTTAATTCTGTTGATATGATGTATCACATTGATTGATTTGCATATATTGGACCATCCTTGCGTCCCTGGGATAAATCCTACTTGGTCATGATGAATTATCTTTTTAAATGTGGTTGAATTTGGTTTTCAAGTAATTTTGAGGACTTTTGCGTCAATGTTCATCAGGGACATTGGCCTGTAGTTTTCTTTTTCTTTTTGATGTGTCTTTGTCTGGTTTTGGTATCAGGGTAACACTGTCTTTGTAGAATGAATACAGAAGTATTTCCTCCTCTATTTTTCTGAATGGTTTGAGTAAGATTGGTATTAGCTCTTCTTTAAATATTGTGGTAAAATTTAGCAGTGAAGACATTTGGGTCTTGGGCTTTTCTTTGCTGGGAGGCTTTTTATTATGGCCTTGATTTTATTACTTGTTATTGGTCTGTTAAGGTTTTGGATTTCTTCATGGTTTAATCTTTGTAGATTGTATGTGTCTAGAAATTTATCCATTTCTTTTAGGCTTTCAAATTTATTGGCATATAGCTGCTCATAGGTGCTGCTAATGATCCTTTGCATTTCTGTGGTATCTGTTGTAATGTCTCCTTTTTCATCTCCATTCTTATTTATTGGGTCTTCTCTCTTAGTCAGTCTGGCTAAAGATTTGTTGAATTTTTAAATTCTTTTGTCAAAATTCTTTTACCTTTCTTGTCAAGTTTTGTCAAATTTTTCTACTTTTTTGATATAGGCATTTATTGCTATAAACTTTCTTCTTAGTACTGCTTTCATTGTATCCAATAGGTTTTGGTATGTTGTGGTTTCACTGTAATTTGTTTTGAGAAATTTTTTAACTTTTTCTTAATTCCTTCATTGACCCACTGGTCATTCAAGAACATACTGTTTAATTTCCATGTGTTTGTATAGTTTCCAAAATTCCTCTCATTATTTATTTCTAGTTTAATACAGTGTGGTCAGAGAAGATACTTGGTTTAATTTCATGTTTTTGAATTTTCAAAGATTTGGTTTGTAGCCTAACATATGCTCTATCCTTGAGAACAACCCATGTGCTAAAGAGAAGAATGTGTATTCTGCAACTGTTGGGTGAAAAGTTCTGTAAATATCTATTCATTCCATTTGATCTATAGTGTAGATTAAGACTGATGTTTCTTTGTTGATTTTCTGCCTGGATGATCTGTCCAATGCTGAAGGTGGGGTGTTGAAGTCTCCAGCTATTATTGTATTGGGGTCTATCTCTCTTTTAGCTCTAATAATATTTTCTTTATATATCTGGGTGCTCCAGTGTTGGGCACATATATAATTGTTATATCTTCTGGCTGAATTGACCTGTTTATCATTATACAACAACTTTCTTTGTCTCTTATAGTTTTTATCTTGAAATCTATTAGGTCTGATCTAAGCGTAGCTACATCTGCTCTTTTTTGGTTTTCATTGGCATAGAACATCTTTTTTATCCCTTTATTTTCAGTCACTGTGTGTCTTTATAGGTGAAGTGTGTTTCTTGTAGGCAACAGGTTGTTAGGTCTTGTTTTTCTATCCATTTAGCCATGCTTATGCCTTTTGATAGAAGAGTTTAATGTATTTACATTCAATGTTATCATTGAAAAATAAGGACTTACTCCTGCCAATTTGTTGTTTTCTGATTGTTTTGTGATCTTTTCTTCCTTCTTTCTTTCCTTCCATCTTCTTTTCAGTGAAGATGATTTTTTTTTTTCTGGTAGTATGTTTTAATGTTTAGCTTTTTATTTTTGTATATCTCTGTTGTATGTTTTTTGATTTGAGGTTACTATGAGGCTTACAAATAATATCTTCTTATAACTCATTATTCTAAACTCGTGAGAACTTAACACAGATTACATAAATAAACTACAAACAAGCAAAGAGAAAACTAACAAAAACTCTACACTTTAACTTCATCTCCCTGTTTTTGAATTTTGTGTTGTCTCTATGTTTTACTATATCTTGAAAAGTTGTTGTAGTTATTATTTTGATATGTTAATCTTGTAGTCTTTCTACCCACAATATGAATAGTTTACATACAATAATTACAGTGTTATAATATTCTGTGCTTTTCTGTGTACTTACTATTACCAATGAGTTTTGTACATTCAGATGATTTCTTACTGCTTATTAATGTCCTTTTCTTTCAGATTGAAGAACTGCCTTTAGTATTTCTTGTAGAACAGGTCTGATGTTGATGAAATCTCAGTTTTTGTTTGTCTGGGAAAGTCTTTATCTTGCCTTCATGTTTGAAGGATATTTTTGCTGGATATACTATTCTAGGATGAAAGGGTTTTTTCCCACATATTAAATATGTCATGCCACTCCCTCCTGGCTTGTAAGGTTTCCACTGAGAAGTCTACTGCCAGATGTATTGGAGCTCCATTGCGTGTTATTTGTTTCTTTTTTCTTGCTGCTTTTAGGGTCCTTTCTCTAACGTTGACCTTTGGAGTTTGATTATTAAATGTTTTGAGGTAGTCTTATTGGGGTTAAATCTGCGTGGTATCCTACAGCCATCTTACACTTGAATGTTGATATCTGTCTCTAAGTTTGTAAAGTTCCCTGTTATTATCCCTTTGAATAAACTTTTTACCCTGATCTCTCTCTCTTTCTACCTCCTCTTTAAGGCCAATATTGCTTAGATTTGCTCTTTTGAGACTATTTTCTAGATCTTATAGGCATGCTTTATTCTTTTTTATGTTTTTATTTTGTCTCCTCTGACTATGTATTTTAAAATAGCCTTTCTTCAAGCTCACTAATTATTTCTTCTGTTTGATCCGTTCTGCTATTGAGCCTCTGATGAATTCAATATGTGAACTGCATTTCTTGGCTTCTGCATGATTCTTTTAAATTATTTCAATCTCTTTGTTAAATTTATCTAATAAGATTCTGTGTTATCTTGAATTTCAACGAGCTTCCTGTAAATAGCTATTTTGAATTTTCTGTGCAAAAGGTTGCATACCTTTACATACATACCTTTACATCCTGGTATATGGTTACATACCATACACCAAGATTGTTCACTGGTGACCTTAGTTCGTTCGGTGAGGTCATGATCCTGATACTTGTGAATGTTTATTTGTGTCTGAGCATTGAAGAGTTAGATATTTATCGTACCTTATAGTCTGGGTGTATTAGTCAGTTCCTGCATTGCTATAAAAATATACCTGAGATTGGATAACTTATAAAGAAAAGAGGTTTAATTGGCTCATGTTTCTGCAGGCTTTATAGGAAGCATAGTGGTTTCTCCTTCTTGGGGAGCCTCTAGAAGCTTCCTATCACAGAAGAAGGGAAAGGGGGAACAAGGTACTTCACATGATTGGAGCAGGAGAAGGAGAGAGGGGAGGAGGTGCCATACATTATAAAATGAACAGATCTCATCAGAACTCATTCGCTATCACAAAAATAGCACCAATGGGTAAATCTGCCACCATGATCTAATCACCTTTCACCAGACCTCCACCTCCGACACTGGGGATTACAATCCAACATGAGATTTGGGGTGGGGACACAAATCCAAACCATATCACTGGGCTTGTTTGTACTCATCCTTCTTAGGAAGGCCTTCCAAGTATTTGAAGGGACTTGAGTGATCCAAGTCTTTGGTCACTGCAGCCATATCTGCATTGGCGGCACCCCAAGCCTAACACTGTGGCTCTTACAGACTTGTAGTAATGCCTTGGTAGTCTTCGGTAAGATTGGGGAGAATTTCCTGGATTACTGGGTACAGACTTGTTCCTTTCCCTTACTGTCCGCCAAACAAACAGAGTCTCTCTCTCTGTGCTGAGCTGCCTGGAGCTGGGGGAGGAGTGATACAAGCACCCCTGTGGCCACCAACACTGGGACTATGCTGGTTCAGACCCTAAGCCAGCACAGCACTGGGTCTTACCCAAGGCCCACGGTGACCACTGCCTGGCTACTGCTTATGTTTACTCAAGGCC
This sequence comes from Macaca thibetana thibetana, assembly GCF_024542745.1. Lineage (NCBI taxonomy): Eukaryota > Metazoa > Chordata > Mammalia > Primates > Cercopithecidae > Macaca > Macaca thibetana. The sequence continues at coordinate 3,440,121 of NC_065591.1, read as the reverse complement.
CAAGGGCTCTACAGTCAGCAGGTGGTGAATCCAGGCAGGCTTGTGTCCTTCCCTTCAGGGTGACAGGTTCCCACTGGCTGTGGGGGGTTCCAAAGATGGCATCTGGGAACCAGAATCTGGAGTCAACAACCTTAGGAAGATACCTGGTGCTCTGTTCTACCGTGGCTCAGCTGGCCCTCAAGCTGAAAAACAAAGTCCTTCTCACTGCCCACTCTTCCCTCTCCTTTGCTCAAGCAGAGGAGTCTCTTTCCACGGCCACCACTGCCCCAGCCCTGTGGTGAGTACTGCCTGGCTAGTGCTAGTGTTCACTCAATGCTCATGAGCTCTTCAATCAGCCTGTGGTCAACGCTTCCAGGCCTGTGTCTCTCCCTTCAAGGCAGTGGGCTCCCCCTCTGGCCCAGGACAGGTACAGAAATGCTGGCCAAGAGCCAAGGCCTGCAAGTGGGGCCACCAACGGCCCACTTGGTGCTATACTCCACTGTGGCTGACCTGGTACCCAAGCTGCAAGACAAAGTCCTCCTTTCTCCTCTCTCTACTTTCCTGAAGGAGAAGGAGTCTCTCTCCCCGTAGCCACCACATCTGGGAATGTCCTGGGTCATGTCTGAAGCCAGCACGTCTCTGAGCCTCACCCAAGGCCTGCAACAAGTACTGCTTGGATACTGCTGCTGATTATTCAGGATTCAGGGGCTCTTTAGTCAGGTGGTGATGAATCCTGCTAGGACTGGGTCCTTCTCTTCAAGGGAGCAGGTTTCCTCCTGGTCCAGGGTGTGTCTAGAAATGTCATCCAGGAGCTAGGGCCGGGAATAGCGGCCTCAGGACTATGCCAAGCAGACGGAAAGAGTCTCTCCTGGAGCTGTGAGCTACACTGCCTGGGATTGGAGGGTGGGTGTGGCAAGCACTCCCACAGCTGCCCTGACTGGTGTCTCACTAGGTCATGTGCAGCCCAAGTCCACTGGCTCTGAGCACAGCACCAGGACTTGCCCAGGAATTACAGTCATTGTGGCCTAGACTTCCTTTGAGTGTATTTAGAACCCCAGAGCACTTTAGTTCACGGTGTCAGGGCTTGCTGGAACTCAGATTTTGACCACTGAGATGGGTGGTTCCCCCCAGCTAAGATTGGTCTAAATGCTCCCTCCATGGGCACCAGCTGAGTTCTGCCATGTGTTGCTTTCTGCTGTGACAGCACAGCATGGAGTTCCAATGCAAAGTCCCATAGTCACTGCATCATACCTCCCCAGAGTGGCCATAGAATCTGCTTTTTTGGGGTAGAGATGGGGTCTCACTATGTTGCCCAGGTTGTTCTTGAACTCCTGGGCTCAAGTGATCCTCCCTCCTCAGTCTCTCAAAGTGCTGGAATTACATGCATGAGCCACTGAGCTTGGCTTCAGGAGATCTGTAGGTCAGGAAATAATTCTGTTTAATACTGTAATGGTAGAGACATGTCATTGTAATGTTTGTCCAAACCCACAGAACATACAACCCTGAGAGTTATCCCTAACATAAACTATGGACTTTAAGTGACGATGTGTCCATGTAGGTTCATCAGTTGTAACCAATGCACCACTCTGGTAGGAATGTTGGCAATGGGGGAGGCTGTACATGTGTGGAGGCAGGGGGTATATGGGAAGTCTCTTTCCTTTCTGCTCAGTTTGGCTGTGCACATAAAACTGCTCTTAAAACAAGGATGAGCTGTAGATGATTTTTTTAAATGCAGGATTCACAGGCAATATGAATTTCAAGTAAGCAATGGATAAATGTTTTAGTATAAGTATATCCCATGCTATATTTGGGATATACTTATCTTAAATTTTTTTTTTTCTGGCAAGCTTACTATAGAGAGAGATGTAAGAAGAGTCAGAAAACTCAGAGAAGTGGGTATTGTTTCTTAGTGAACCAGGGGCCAGAGGGGTTGGACTAGTGGTTTCTGGCTCTGAGGAAGGATGTGGCCACTTGACTGCCTCTGCTTCCTCTCCCAGATGCAAGGTGCAGGTCTCTGTTGTATACAAGGAGGAGGCCGGAGCCTTGGGCTTTGCTTAAAACAGTCTCAGAAATAGGCAGGTCTGCTGTGTTTCCCCATCCAAGGACCCAGTCACACCTTGCTTAGAAATGAACGGCATTCCCTGGTCCTGTGACAGCATCCCCTGGTCTGGTGTGGGCACCACAGGCATGGCTGTAGGGGCAGCCCACAGGCCAGGCTTTATGGACCAGCTGTCCCAAATTACAGCATTTCAGATGCCCTTTTGGCACCTGCTAATGTTCTCAGGGGCACTGAGGTTTTGGCTGTGGGCATTATGTCAACAATTTAAAGTAGGCATTTTTAGAATCCCATGATATAATTGCTTTCAGATTTAGCCTTTAAAAAAGTTTCTTTGAGCCTACGGTAGCTCCAATTCAGAACAGAGCATCTTCTAAGTCACTCAGTGAGACCCACATTTCAGTAGGGGTCTTATGCCATTTCATTCATTAAGCAAGTATTTATTGAGTGCCTGCCGTGTGCCAAACACAGTCTGAAGATGCAGCAGGAAACTAACCACACCCCTGCCCTCAGGCAACTGACCTTCCAGTGGGGAGAGATCAGCCATAGAAGTAAATAATCAACATGCCGGGTACCACCAGGGATATAAAGAAAGCAGGGTGCAGTAGGCAGGGTACAGCCTCCCAGTGACGCATCCAATCCCAGGAGCCTGCGAATATCTTACCTGATGTGGAAAAAGGGGCCGTGTAGATGTGACTAGGGCCTTGAGGCAGGGAGATGATCCTGGATTATTCGGATGGGCACGGTGTCATTGCAGGGTCCTTAGGATAGGGAGACGGGGATCCCTGACGGTAGGAGATACGGCAACACAAGCAGAAGTCTATTCAACATCGGACAGAGACTGGAAGACGCTACACTGCTAGCTTGGCCTAAGAGGAAGGGGCCAGGAGCTGAGCCAAGGACCATAGGCGGTTGCTAGAAGCCAGACAAGGCAAGGATACAAGTTCTCCCCGGAGCCTCCAGCAGAACCCAACCCTGATGACCCCTTGATTTTAGCCCAGTGAGACTCCAGACTTTCAGAATTGCTACAGAATAAATGTCTTGTGTGAAGCTACTAAGTTTGTGATCCTTTGTTACAGCATCCCTGGGGACTCCTACGTGAGGTCAGGAAGTAAATTCTAATGTTAGTGCAGGGACAGGGGACGGGAAAGTCCTGCCTGACAAGGTGACGTTTAAGCCGATGTGGGTAAAGTGTGGCTTGTTCCGCCACAGCAGCCAGGCTGGTCCAGAGCTCAGAGCCCAGACCAACACTGGGGGACGTGACACGGAGGAAGTATGAAGCTCCAGCGGGAACTCCAGCCAGAGGGAGCACCAGGAATGAGTCACGTCAGCCTGGAGGTGCCCAGCCTCAAATGCCAGCATGGCCGCTCACCAGCCCATCACTCGACCTCCCTAAACGTGCTTATTCTGTTTGTTATCAGTTCAGTGAGGTGGCCATAGAATCTGCTTCAAAGGGCCATGTGGTGGTTTGCGTGGTGACTTCCCGCAGAAGGTACAGCCACCCAGGACCTGTGCGTGCAGCCTTGTTTGGAAAAAGGATCTTTGCAGATGTGATTAAGGAAACGCTGAGGTTATTCTGCACGGGAGCGGCTGTACCTCCAGCATCCTCATGAGAGAAGAGAAGGGAAGGGCAGAGGACAGGGAGGGGATGTGATGGGAATGCAGAGCAAACACTGGGGTGACACGTCTACCCTCCCAGGAGCATTGCGGATCACCAGCAGCTACGAGAGCCTGGAAGAGACAAGGAAGGACCCTCCCCTAGAGCCTCCAGAGGAACCAACCCTGTCACACCTTGACTTTCAACTTCTGGCCTCCAGCCAGGTGTGGTGACTCACACCTGCAATCCCAGCAGTTCGAGAGGCCGAGGCAGGCGGATCACTTGTGGTCAGGAGTTCGAGACCAGCCTGGCCAACGTGATGAAACCTCATCGCTACTAAAAATACAAAAATTAACCGGATATGGTGGCACACGCCTGTAATTCCAGCTACTCAGGAGGCTGAAGCAGGAGAATTGATTGAACCTGGGAGGCGGAGGTTGCAGTGAGCCAAGATCGTGTCACTGTACTCCAGCCTGGGTGACAGAGTGAGACTCCATTTCAGACAAACAAACAAAAAACTGGCCTCCAGAACTGACACTAATAAATTTCTGTTGTTTCAAGCCCCCCAGTTTGTGGTCCCATTTGTTCTGGCAGCTCTAAGAAGCCAAAACAAGCTTCGAGGAGGAAAAAGAAAACAAGCATGAAAAGTTCCTACGCACAGGAGGCCCTCACTACGAATTAGCCCTGATTGCTACAAGCCAAGAGCCATTTCTAGAGAACAGACCAAAGAATAAAAATGTGCGTTCTGTTTATCACAACTGGAAAACCAAAGAACGAAAGGGAGAAATGGCCACACAGCACAGATAAAAATACTTAACAATGTTCTATATTTCACAATTTTGCCTGGTCTGCTACCCAGACTTGATGGTTGATGAGTTTTCTCTTTTTTTTTTTTTCCCCAACCAAAAAGAACATGTTGCATAAGCTCAGATTTCCAGGGACCTGAGAAAGGCAGAAAAACAGCCTCTCACGTTCTCCCCATCAGCCAGGCAGTGGCCTCAGCTTTCCAAACTGCATCAGTGAAACCCTGGCGAGGGACTGATGTGGAATAGCCCAAGGAGGGAGGCAGGGGCCTTTTCTAATGACCCTGAGAAAGCCAGGCACAGCTGCCGCCCGGAAAATGAAAGACACAGGTACTGACAATGGAAATGGAATGAAGGTTTTGGAGAAAATGCAGGCAGAAGCAAAGATTTAGGATGTATCTGTATCCGAGGTCTTTCCTGGAGAAATGCCTTCTTGGAAGCCGAGTACATCTTCTTACAGAACAAATAGAAAGCTTGCCAGTCCTCTGCTCTCAGCTACTGAGAATGAGTGCATTTGTCACAGCAAGCGCTTGTCCCATCTCTGCAGGCAGCTTTGGATGGTGTCCCCAGGACTCCGCTGTTTAGCAGGGTGCATAGGAAAGGGGATGATGGGAGTCTGAAATCGTAGGGCCAGAGCGGAGTTGGAGGGTGACTGGAGGCCCTCTGTCCCTAGAGACCTGGGCCGGGCCAGTCTCCTCACCTGTTAGCCAGGCTGGGTTGCTTTGGCAGCTCAGGACACAGCATGACCCTTGCAGGGGCCCAACTAGGAAACTTCCAGGGCAACCTGGCTACAGAAGGGCAGTGCTGGTCTGACCTATGTGTTAAGGAGGGACGGCAGGATGAACCGCCTACCTCGAACAGCCCCTCTTTCCCTGGTGTGTCGTGAAAGCCCCTCCTCTGGGGACCCCGTTAGAGTGAACTGCTTCTTCCACAGTTCTTCCAGAACACACGACTTATGGCCCCATCACAGCACTTGGCATGCTGCTAAGGGGCCGTCAGGAGACAGAAACAACATGGGTACTTCGGCAGCCAGAATTTAATAGAGAACACAGAAGGGGTGCTAACTGGGTGCCAGTGACTTCTCCACAGCTGATCCACGCACAGTGAGAACTCAGGGTAGACCTGGGATTGGGAGGGACGGACCCTGCCCCCAACTCAGGGTGGGTGCTGATGGGGATCACCACTGTGATTGGTCAGTGCAGGGCATGTGACTCAGACCTAAGCCAATCAGCACACAGACCTGTCCTCTCCGGTGCAGCAATCCATTGGTAGATAATCAGGGTGGACCTAAGAATTTGGTATAATGTTTGGGGATGGGGGACCTTTGTGCTCCTGCAAGGTTGGCTGCAAAAATTTGGTGCATAATTTTCCCCAGTTCAAATGAAAATGAAGAGCCTTTGTTCAAAACTCAGGAATAACGTGTTATTAAAGCTATTGTAAGATAAACTTGTCACTAATTTCCTCCATTTCTCTCTTGATGTCCTATTTTTAGATTTGCAATGAATATCATTCTAAATAAAGAAAAATTTAAAATTTAAATTATTCATATAAATTGGTTTTTAGCTCATGTATAAGATCACTGAACTTGTGTGTGGAATTGTAGAAATTGTACCATTTGTCATTTGTGGCTCACACCTACACATGTATTGTGTTCTTGTAAGACAAAACAGCAGCTTTTGTTTTACTCTTCCAGATGCACACATTCTACACTCTCTACTTACCACTTACTGGTGGGTAAGGAAGAAGTGAAAGGTGAGGGAACTTTTTCTCTCCTTCTGTGTCATAATTCTCAGCATAAATGGTTGGCTATAACATGGAAGTCACATGAGTAAGAAAGAATATAACGAGGTCCGGCGGGATGCCTCATGCCTCTAATCCCTGCACTTTGGGAGTCTGAAGCGGGAGGATTGCTCGAGTCCAGGAGTTTGAGACCAGCCTGGGCAACATAGTGAGACCTTGTCTCTACAAATAATAAAAAATTAGCCGGGTATGGTGGTGTGTGCCTGTGGTCCTAGCTATGTGGGAGGCTGAGGTGGGAGGATCACTTGAACCTGGGAGGTCAAGGCTGCAGTGAGATGTGATGGTGCCACTGCATTCCAGCCTGGGTAACAGAGTGAGACCCTGTCTCAAAAAAACAAAAGAATATGATGGGTTGTTCCCCTCCACCACCAATGCATCTATTGAAGCCCTATCACCCAGTGCCTGAGGATGTGACCACATTTGAGTCTTTAAAGAGGCAAATAAGTTAAATTGAGGGATCTTCAGAGTGGGTCCTATTCCCAGATGACCGTGTCCTTATAAGAAGAGAAGAGGAGGACTCAGACACACACAGAAGGTTGACCCTGTGAAGACATAGGGAGAAGGTGGCATCTACAAGCCAAGGAGAGAGGCCTCAGGAGGAACTAGCCCTGAGACACTTTGATCTCAACTTCCACTCTCTAAAACCGTGAGAGAAAAAGTATCCGTTGTTCGAGCCCCCCAGCCAGCGGTATTTTGTTACAGCAGCACACACTGACTAACACGGACTCCTCAGTTGTTCTTGTTCTTATTTATTTATTTTTCATCTTTTTTTCTTAATAAAAATAAAAAATAGAGATGGGGTCTTGCTATGTTGCCCAGACTGGTCTGGAATTCCTGGGCTCAAGCGATCCTCCCCCAGCCTCCCAGAGTGCTAGGATTATAGGAGTGAACTGCCATGCCTGGCCTGTTCCTTTTCTTCGAGGGCCATCTTTCTGCATCTGAAGCAGACTCTGACTTACATGGAAATGGCATCCTCTGGGGCTGTACCGCATTGAGGCATTTGCGGACCTCACACCGTGGACTTCCACTCTCTTGGAGTCCTGCTTAGTGACACGATGGGAGAACTGTGTGAGGCTGGTGAACCCACACCCAGCTCAGGCCTCCTGCCACAGACACGCTCCACTGTCCCATTGGACTTCAGTTACAAGACACATGTTCAAGGATAGACTACTAAAAGTGATAAGACAGTGGCAGCAGAACATTAAACCAAAGCTGGCACTGTTCTAAGCACAGGCCCCGTGTGATGGTAAGCATTGTCCTGGGTCTAAGAAACCTCGTGCCCAGAAGGGGAGCCATGGCAAACGTAGTAAAACCCTGTCTCTACTAAAAATACAAAAATTAACTGGGTGTGGTGGCCTGTGCCTGTAGTCCCAGCTACTCAGGAGGCTGAGGCAGGAGAATCGCTTGAACCCGCAAGGCAGAGGTTGCAGTGAGCCAAGATTGTGCCATTGCACTCCAGCCTGGGCAACAGAGTGAGACTCTGTCTCAAAAAATATATACATATATAAACATATCTTCATCATCATATCATTGCTGTGATTGTCCAAATGTGCAGAAAAAGGCACTTCATAAAACAGCGCTTTTTCTTCACCCTGTAAACAACCTGCTTCAGCTCCCCAGGAAGGCCTTCTTCTGCACGCTGATACTAGCTGATGTCGAACATCGATCACCCTTCTTGTTGCACCTGCAGACCCCTAATTTCTTCCAGCTGCTGCACTCATACCCCTAGAAAGCAGCCAGAAAGGCTCTGTGATTTGGGACCTGGAATCCCGGGTCAAAAATTCTTGTTAATGTGTTGGAATTCATGGTAACCTGGACAGTTTCCTTTTGAGGATCTGAAACCAAAAGGCCAAGACCGCAGTATGAGTTTTCTGGGGCTTTCTGACACAGACGGAGTGACTTAAAACAATGGAAATGGACCCTTTCACCATTCTGGAGGCCAGCAGTCCACAGTCGAGGGTTGGTTCCTTCTTGGGAGCTCAGAGAGAGAATCCATCTCATGCCTCCCTCTCTCGTTCTGGTGGTGGCTGGCGATCCTTGGCATTTCTTGGCTTGTAGATGCTTCACTCCAGCCTCCGCCTCTCAAAGTGCTGGGATTACAGGTGTGAGCCACTGTGCCTGGACTATATATCTTTTTTGATGAGATATATTTTCAGATCCTGTGCCCATTTTAAAATAGAGTTGTCCTTTTTTCTTATAGTTGTATTTTTTAAATTCTTTGTATATTTAGGATACATGTCCATTATCAGATATGATGTGTTTTGCAAATTGTTTTTTCCTATCTTGGCCTTGTCTTTTCATTCTTTCACAGACCAAAGATTTTTGATCTTAATAAAATTCAACTTATCTATTGTTTTCTTGAATGATGCTTTTGGTGCTGTGTCTAAAAACTCATCTCCAAACCCAGGGCATGTAGATTTTATTTATGTATTCTTCTAGAAGTTTTATAGTACATTTTATAGTATTAAATGTAATCCATTTGGGTCTATAATCCATTTGAGTTAATTTTTCTGTAATAATTTTTGTCTAGATTCTTTCCGCAGAATTGTCTTTGGCCATTGTCAAAAATCAGTTGACTGTATTTCTGCAAGTCTATTTCAGGGCTCTCTCTCTCATTCCATTGACCTATGAATTTATTCTTTCACCAATACCACAGTGGCTTAATTAATGTAGCTTTTAGTAAATCTTAAAATGGAATAGTATAAGTTCTTCAATTTGTTCTTCAGTATCATGTTTGCTATTCAAATATATAGGTCTGTTCCAGTTATTTATTTCTCCTTGCGTGAGTTTTGATGATATGTGTCTTTCAAGAAATTGGTTCCTTTCATCTAAGCCATCAAATTTTGGGGCATAGTTATTTGTAGTATTCTGTTATTATCCTTTTAATGTCCAAGGGATCAATAATGATGAAACTTTTTCATTTCTGACACTAGTAATTTGTGTCTTCTCTTTTTTCTTGGTTAACCTTGCTAGAGGTTTATTAAATTGATTGATATTTTTTAAGAACTGGATTTTTTTTTTTTTTTTTTGGGTCTCATTGGTTTGCTCTATTATTTTCCTATTTTCAATTTCATTGATTTCTAATTTTTATTCTTTCATTTGCTTTGGACTTATTTTGCCCTTTTTCCTTTACTTTCCTAAGGTAGAAGTCAAGATTATTGATTTTAGAGCTTTTTTCTTTTAAATATATTCATTTAAGGCTGTATATTTACCATTAAGCACTGCTTTAGTGCATCCCACACATTTTGATAAGTTGTATTTTCATTTTTGCTAGTTCAAAATATTTAAAACTTCCATTGAAACTTCTTTTTTGACACACAGTTTACTTAGAAGTGTTGCTTATTTTTCAAATATTACAGAATTTTCTAGTTATCTTTCTGCTTTGGTTGCTAGATTAATTGCACTGAAATCTGAGAGCATACTTTGTATGGCTTCTATTATTTTAATAAGGCATGTTTTATGACTCAGAATGTGGTTTGTTTCATGTGAGCTTGAGAAGAATGTGTGTTCTGTTGATGGAGTACTCTGTAAATGTCAATTAGATCAAATTGGTTGCTAGTGCTATTCAGATCATGGATATCTCTACTGATTTTTTGCCTGCTTGATCTATCAATTACTGATAGAGGAATATTAAAAACTCCAACTCTAATAGTACATTTGGCTATTTCCCACTTCAGTGTTGCCAGTTTTTGCCTTATTATTTTTATTTTTGAGATGGAGTTTCACTCTTGTTGCCCAGGCTGGAGTGCAATGGCACAATCTTGGGTCACTGCAACCTCTGCCTCCTGGGTTCAAGGGATCCTCCTGTCTCAGCCTCCTGAGTAACTGGGATTACAGGTGCCTGCCACCATGCCCAGCCAATTTTTCATATTTTTAGTAGAGACAG